>NC_034600.1:44519674-44531447 GCF_900095145.1 Mus pahari | reverse complement strand
GAGTGCATATCAAGTGAGTTCTTTTGTGATTGGGTTACCTCACACAGGATGATATCCTCCAGATGCATCCATTTGCCTAAGAATTTCATGAATTCATTGTTTTTAGTAGCCCTGTTGCTTTGCTAGTTTATATTCCCATGTATTTGGATATCTCTTCCACTTTTATTCTTGGTTTTTCTAATTGAACAAGCCTACTCCTGTGGTCTCAACTTCTACTATACCTCAGAGAGGGAAAAAAACCCTGCTAAACTTCAACATCAAACCATTTAAGGCTTAGAAGTACTCCAACAATCAATAAAAGCCTACCCTATCATCAATGACAATAAATAGAAAATGGCAGAACTCAATTAGGTTGTATTTGAAATAAAAATTGTCTAAGGTAAAGTAGGAGGCCAGCAAAGGGGGAAACAGAGGAAAAGCAGGGTCATGTAAGTGAAAGAGAGAGGAGGGGAAAGAGGGGAACAGGGAGTTGAGAAAAACGAACCAATGATTTACCAGTAATGAGAACATTTGAAAGCAAAGTTTAGTGACTGTAAGCAGTAGAATAAAAAATAAAAGTTTGTAAGAGGTCCACAAAAAGTTGAAAAGGAAAAGAAAGCGAAGGAGGAACCTAGAAAACCAGAATGTTGCCCAATAAAGGGAAAAATGAGCACATTTTAACTTTTGACATTTTAACTGTATAAAGAGAAATGAAAAGTGAAGACAGAGAAGATTGGAGTTCTGTTTTTTTGTTTTTTTGTTTTTAAAGGTAGAAAGTGCTAGTAAAAAAAAGAGAAAGGGGATGGGAAGGAGAAGAGTTGGAGCAGGCCTTCTGTTTTCCGGATAACTGAAGACTGCTAGTTATGTGTGCAGGATAGGGCGGGGTCAATTGGGCTTGGAAGCTTCTGTCTTCCTGGTGGTTTCTGCTGATGCTGAGCCTGTGCTACACAAGTATCTATGGTCTCATCCTCATGTTCACTGTAGTGTGTTTGACTTATCTTCTGAGTGCTGGTAAGATACCTAATAAAGGTTTGTTTTGGCAGAGTGGGAGGGTCTAGTCCCTCACTGCAGGTGAGTTATAGCAGTGTTCAAGGCAGCTCGCCACATTGCATGTGCAATCAGGAGGCAGGGAGAGATGCATTAGCTAGGTGTCTCTTTTGTAGTCCAGAATCAAGTCCCAAGGAATGGTGCCACCTACTTTTAGGATGGATGTTCACAACTCAACCTAATCAAGACTGGAGCCCCTTGCTTATCCAGTCCCAAAAGGTCAGTCCTAGACCCAACACTAAACAGATGCCAGTAGGATCTTCTTAAATTTTTTAAAGAAGAAGAAAATTCCTTCCAGGCCTGGCCATATTGCTAACCTAATCTAAATAATCCCTCGTGGGAGTACACAAAGACTCCTAGGTAATTCTCAGGCCTGTCAAGTTGGTATTCAGTACTAAACATTACGTTCTTTGTATGTCAGGGGCCTCTGCTGGCCACTCTTAGGTTCCAGAATATATATTCTGGACAGAATCTTTCCATCTAAGACTCTCCATGTGGCCCCCAAAGGAGTGAGAAATGTTCTGGCTGGGAGGTGACTCAGAGTATGTTGGAAGTGTGGACAGCAGCCTTAGCCCTGAGATCTGGCCATAGGTGATCCTTGTGAAAGGTTCACCCACAGGGACTGTGACCCTCGGGTTGAGAACCAGTGCTCTCGAGGTTCCTCCCTGTCTGCCTCACCTCAGCCTCAAGACTATGAAATAGAAAACTCATTGCCACCCTGGCCACTCAGGGTTTGTCACCTTACTCTTTGCTTCGGTGCCTCACCTGACCCTCCTGGGCACTGCCTGCCTTTTCAGTTTGTCAGCTTCTGGCACCTGTCCCTATACCCTCCTCTCCAGATGTTTCTCACCCTGGGGCCGTGGATGTTAAATTCAAGTTCCTCTGACTTGACACTAGTCTGTTTTCCAAGGTAACTCAATTTTAAACCATAGGTTCATTCTCTCTCAAGATCGTGCACAGCCACTGGCCCCGAGTCGTACAGAGAGACAGGATTCTTCCCCAGGCTGACCCATTTGTTTCCTCATCTAAAGCAGCAGCAGGAGTGAGGCACGGGAGCCATATGGCCGGAGCTGTGTGTGGCATACATTCCCAGCTTTTCTCAGTTCTCAGCTTCCTGTCACTGCCTTCACGGCCTTCTCCAGACTCCCCGCCTTTGGAGTTGAGCCCATTCTTTCTTCCTTTCCACCAGCTCTTACAGCTTCAGTGGGCTCTCACCTAAGGATGAAATTTCTTCAGATTAGTTCTGTTTGCCCAGAATTTGCTTTGTTTCATTTGTAATGGTGGGGCTTTAATTCAGGCCCCTGGGGGATACTAAGCAAGTGCCCTACCAGCGAGCTACATCCCCATCCGTTGGCTTATCTTCATTATGTTTTATATAATAAAGAATGTGTATTCTTAAAGTTTGTAAGTACTCTATAAATTGTAATTTCGGTTTTTAAATTATATTTTAATTAAATCCTTTATATTTTTATTTCTAGTGTGTGTGGGTATGTTACAGCAGTGGCACTGGTGGGTCCCTTAGGTCTGGAGGTACAGAGAGTGGGTTATGTGGGTGCTGGGACTTAGTGCAGGTCCTCTGCAAGAGCAGCCGGTGCTCTTAACTGCTGAGCCACCTCCCTAGCCCCTACAATTAAAGTTTCATTTTATTAATGGTATTATTTAAATTTTATATATCATAACTGATATTTTTATCTGTTCTGTCAGTTCCCAATGAGAAGTGTTAACATCTTAAACTATGATTTGACTGATTCTTCCATTATTTGGATGATGGATGATGTCTTTGCATTTCTTATTTTAAGTCTCTACTATTAAGTACATAAAGACAGAAGACTATTGTCTGTTTTTCCTGAGTTGATGCTGTATCCTTACATGACACTCCTCTTTATCCTGGCACTAATGCTTGTTTGAAATCTTCTTTGATATTAATATAACTGTCTGGTTTTCTTATTCTTAGTTTTGTATTATAAATATTGAATTCTACTCCTTTACTTTTTATCTACTTGTGAATTTACGCTTACAATTTTATCTTACTAATATATTTGGGTCTTGCTTTTTCATCCAGTTTGATGATCTGTACCTCTTAATTTAGTGTTTAAAATAACTACTTAAAAAAATAAGCGTTCTTAGCAGAGCGGTTGGGCTTAAAGCTACTGCCGTGTTCTTTGTTTTCCATTTGCTCCATCTGAAGTCTATTTTTTTATGCCCTGCCCCCCACCCCTGCAGTTGCTTTAGGGACTCCAGAATACACCCTTAGTTTTTCATAGTTACAAATGGTTAGTCTCTCTTGTCAGTCACCTAGGGTTTTGAATCCCGTAGGAGCCACGCTTCTGGGCATGTCCATGGCATCCTAAGCAGAGCTTAATGGCCTCTGCTGATGGGACTTTGCGAGACCAAAATGCTAAGAAATGTGGGTGGTAGAGGCTTTTGAGGTTTCAGAAGGGAACAAGGATGTTGTAACTGGACTAGAAGCCACTCATGGTATAATGAGGCAAACCATCTACTTTCAGGGGTTGGAGAGATGGCTTAGTAGTTAAGAATGTGTACTGCGGCATCTCCAGGAGACATGAGTTCAGTTCCCAGCACCCATGTTAGGATGCTGACAACCATCTGTAACTCCAGCTCCAGGAGATCCAAATGCCCTCTTCTGTTCTCTGTGGGCACCTGCACACACCTGGCACACACATACACACATGAAAGAGAGCAAGTGAAGCAGAAAGATATTTATAATGTATGGTTTGGTGTGCAAAGCAGTGTGAGCTCCGAGTTTCAGAACAAGAAACTGGAAAGACAGCTCAGTAGTTAAGAGCACTTGGTCTTGTAAAGGACATAGGTTCAGTTCCTTGCACCCATTTGGTAGCTCACAATCTTCCTGAAAAGAGACAAACACCATTAAAGGGAAACCTCAAGAGTTTACTATTAGGATGATAGAAAAGGTGTTCTGAAGAAAAGTCCCCTCCCCTTCCTGCCCCCCATTAAAGGGAATTAAGTTATAGAAATGCAAATCATTTGTATGGAAAACTGGAACTGAGAATGTTCCCCAAAGGATGGCTTTCTTGTAAACAAGTGCCTAGCATAGTATTTTCTCAGGTCGACTTAAGAGCAAGCCATACTACTCAGCAAAACTTGTCTGCTAATCTATATGGGACTGCTTCTTGAGACATGCAATACATGAGACTTACAGGTTCGGAAAGCTGCTGCGGTCAGGCTGTGTTGGTCTATTAGATCTCCTATAAGAATCTAATAATCCAAGAAGCTGTAAGGTTTAAGTCTAAATTAGAATGGAGATCACAGAATGTTGGAGATAGGAGGACCAGTCAGTACTTGCCAAGGGAAGCTCCAGGCCTGGGATGGAACCTGCACAAGAAAGAGGCTGTGTGTAATCAGCCATAGAGCTGGAGGGGCAGGGTAATTCAAGCTCAGGTAATTGCTCTACAAGACCCAAGTGTCAAGCATCTATCTGTAGAGTTTGGTGTGACCCCTTTTAGATATCAGTCTTCATTTGGTTTGGCGTTTCCTTACTTGGCCTCATTCCTCCCTTTTAATAAATAAAAATATTTATTCTTTGCCATTGTTTATTGGAAACAAGTAACTTGTCTTTTGAGTTTATAGGTGTTTAGAGTTAAGAGTCTGTGCATGGAGAGATGGTTTAGTGGTGTGCATGCAGTGGTTCGGTTCCTAGCACCCACAGGGAACTCACAACCACCTGTAATTCAGGTTCCAGGAGATCCAGTTTGTTTTTCTGGCCTCCAAGAGGGCACCAGGCACACAAGTGATGCATTTATATATATGTTGGCAAACACTCGTGTATATAAAATAAAAATAGTTCTTTTTATATAAAAAAAAAAGTCTGTCTCAGAATTGGGGCTGCACTTATTTTTAAGCAAGTTTGCAACTGTAAAACTTTGGGGGACTTTTGGAGATGACTAAATGAATCTTGCATTATGAGGTGAACATGGATGATAAGAGGTCAGGATTGGAATGTTATGATTCACAGTGATGGGTTTTTTTCTCCATGTTGTCTACAGGATTTAGAATGGCTTGGATGGAGCACTCTGTGAGTTCCACAGTGAGCCTAGGACCAGCATTTGTCTCCTTTTGCACTCTCTCTGAGGATACAGTGTGATCTCCACACTCTCACTCTAGTTTGTCTCTGGCCACCAGTCTCTCCTGACATGATGGACACCCTAGCGCCCCTAAACTGCCAACCAGAAGGAACGCTACTTCCTTAAGTTGTGGTAGTCAGGTATTGTGTCACAGCAACAAGAACAGTAGCACACATACGAAATGGAAATCTGAAATTGCAGTTCATGGATCGCTATAGTCCTGTGTTATACTGGCATTCGTTTTACATCTATATGTGCTATAAATCTCACAGTATGACTTTTACTTTCAAGAAGACTTGAAATTTTAAAGAAATTAACACAGAAGAAAAGTAGGACTGGGAGAGTAGTGTTTGCTTGCTAGCATTAGGACCTGAGTCTGATGCCTAGGGTGCATGTGGAGAAGCTCGCAGGGTGGCACATGATTGTCGTCCCAGTTCTGGGGAAGCATTGTCAGGAGGATCCCTGAGGACAGCTTGCATCTCAGGTCTCAAGAGACACCGTCTCAACAAGTTGAGTGGCTTCTGAGGAACAATTCAAGGTTATTATCCATATACATATTACATGTACATGCATGTGCACTTATATCTATATATAACTACACATGTGCATACACACACAAACACACACACACACACACAAAGAAGAAAACACTCATATTTACTCATAAAATTACCATTTTTATCGTTCCTAATCGCTTGAATTCAGTTTCTTCCACCCTTTTCTTTGAATCTGAAGAACTTGGTTTAGTGTTTATCTTGGTGCAGATCTATTGAGACAGCATCTCTCAGATCCTGATTATCTGGAGCTCCCCACCCCCTAGACTGAGAAACATGACACCAGCAAGACAGTTCAGTAGGTAAAGGTGCCTGTCACCAACACCGTTGAGTTTGATCCCCAGGACCCACTTTGCCAGTTGTCCTCTGATCTCCACACATATACTGTGGCATGTGCACACCCGTGTGTGCATACTCATACATACAAAAGAAAACACTTTAATCTAAAAGACCTTAAACTAGCTTGTCTGCTATAACAATGTATCATAGACTAGGTGGTTTGAATAACAGAAATTTGTTTTCTCACCATTCTAAAGGCTAGGATTTCAAGGTCAGGGTGCCAGCAAGTTTGGGTTCTACTGAGGGTTCTCTTCTTAGTGTGTTAGGTCATAAACATAAAATAATCATATGATCCCATAATAATAATAATAATCACATTTGGGCTTTGGTCTTCAATGTGGAATTTTAAAGAAGATACAGACTCTTAGCCCCTACCAGTACCTTCATAGCATATGAAATTCTAGATGTAAGATCTTTATTTATTACTTTAAGGCTATCAGTTTGCTTTCATACCTTTAAAAATGTGATGGAATATATAATACACAGTTTTCAAGTGTACCAGTCAGTGGCGTCAGTTGCATCACAGTGTTGTGACATTGTTGTCAACTTCCATCTCAGGGATGGCTTCCTTCCTCATTCTGACAGAAGCTATGTTCATTAACCAGTAACTTGGTATGTTCTGCTTATGAATGAATGTGTCCATCTGATAAACTTCATAAGCAGAATCCTAGAAGATTGCCTTTTGTCACTCACTGCATTTAACATGTTTTCAGGCTTCATCTGTGTTGTGACGTGGGTCAGAAGGTCATTCTTTTTAAAGGCTGTGTCACACTCCATCATGGAAATTATGTCATAGTATGCTTTGTTGGCAGACACGATTAAGTTTTAGCTCTTGTAAATAATGCTGCTGTGAACATATACATTTAGATGGCTGTTAGAGTTACTTTGATTGGTAGATACTCCAAAAGCAATTATGGGATCATATGATTATTTTACGTTTAACTTTGGAAATACTGTCTTAATTGCTTTCCACTGTGGCTGTACCATTATGTCATGGTAACAAGGCTGAACTTCTGGGCTCCCCATTTCATTGCTCTTTATGTCCGCCTTGCAGCATCACACTGTTTTATCTGCCATATTACAGTAAACTTAAAAGTCTACAGTGAACCTTGCATTCTTGTTATTTTTAAAATTGTTTTCAAACAAAAATTATGTGTATGGTTTGAGATAAATTTTTCTATTTCTGTCAAAATGTCATTGAAATTTTGTTTGTTTGTTGATTATTTTGAGATGAGGTTTCTATGTAGTCCTTGATGGCCTGGAACCTGCTATGTAGCTCAGGCTGGCCTCACAGAGATGTGCTTGCCTCTGTCTCCCAGTGCTGAAATTAAAGTTATACATCACCATGGGTAGCTATCATAAGGTTTTGGTAGGGTTGCAGTGAATCTGTGATTGCTTCGGTTAGGAATATCATTTTGATAGTATTAAGATTTCCAGTCCATTCCTATAGGATACTTACTCTTATATCTTTAATTTCTTTAAAAAATATTTTTCATTTTGAGTATGTAAAACTTTTGCCTTTTTTGTTAAAAATGGTCTGTTTTATTCATTAAGACATTAAAATGGGTTGTTATGTAACTTTCTGTACAGATTGTTCATTGTTAGTGTGTAAAACACAGCTGTTTTTTTGTGTGTTGATTTTGTACTCATCCAGTTTGCTGAATTAGCTTATTAGCTGTAACCAGGATTTCTTAGTGGTAATCTTGGAAGGTTTTCTACGTAGTACATCATGTGCTCTGGTAATAGATAATTGTGTTTTGTTTTGTTTTGTTTTGTTTTTTAATTACGTTTTTTTGCCTAATCTTCTGGTGCTCTGTTGAATGTCACGGGTGGACTGTGATGTCCAGTTCTTCACCTTAGAGGGAATGATTTCAGTTCAGTCTTTGGTCATTGTTCCCATACATGCAATGTGCATAGCCTTCCTAAGACCAGAGTGAGGATCAGAGTCTTAATAAATAGTTAAACTTCGGAAATTTGATTAATCTGTTCTAATGTGTCATTTTAACCATGATTTTTACTTGGGGTTTGTGGGTCTTTAAGTTGATATTTTTCATATTTATAAATCTTCTAGTTTTGTACATTTCTTCTTGCAGATTTTTCTTCTTATGTGTATGGGTGGGTATTTTGTTTTATTTTGTTTCTCTTCATGTGTTTCTGTATACCACATATGTGCATTGCATTTGTGGAAGCCAGAGAGGATATCTAAGATTCCATGGAATTGGAGTTACATAAAGTTATAAGCCTCCATCTGGGTGCTGGGAATTGAACCCAGGCTCTTTGGAGGAGCAGCCAGTCCTCTTCCCCACTGAGCCATCTCTCTAGCTTCTCTTCTACAACTCATAAACTCATACTACATGTTTGGTTGGGGTTTTTTTCTCAGTATTTTTCTGTCAGGTAGTTCAGTGTGTTTACTTTCTGTTGTCTTATCTTTGGTTTTAATGGTCTTTTTTTTTTTTCTTTCACCACAATCTAATGGCCCTTTCTTTAGTGACCAACTTTTTGTTAATCTAGAATAGTACAGTTTTCATTTTCAGTGCAACTTCTGTTTGATTCTTTTCCAAAGGTTTAAGTTCCTGACTGAAGTCCTCCACCTATTCACTTATTTTGTTCATTTTTTTCTTTAATCTTTAAACATACTATAGCAACTACATAAAACCCTTTGTCAGCTGATTTCAGTATGTGTATCTTTGAGTCTATATCCATTACTTTTGTTGTAATTGCTTATAAACCAGATTTTCCTATTTATGTGCCTGTGTAGTGATTTTTGAGTATGTAATTGCTTTTCCAAATGTTCCATTTTGGAGATTCTAGCTCTTGTCTTCCTTAGTAAAAAGAACATTTAATTTTCTCCAGCAGCCAGCTACTAGCAGATCCACTTGACATCAGTTGCTAACATCAGTTTGAGAAAGCAACAGATTGACTGATCCTGAGTGTTTATAGGTGGGTTAGAGTTGCCCTGCTTCTCAGCCTTGACTGTTCATGTTGCCAGTTGAATGCCAAGAATCCAGTAGAGTGTCCCCACCTGGCTTTTAGGACCGCACAGCACCCATCCTGTTTTGTCTTCTGCTCTTATTTGGAGTCTGAAGTTTCCACATTCTTTATCTCTTCAGAGCACGGTCACTTGCCCCTCCAGCTCCAGAGTCCCTTACCCTTTGCTCAGGGAGACCACTGTATCCTGCCTGAGGTGTCCATCGCCTCCCACACCTACAGTCTACATGCCTTCAAGCATAAAACCGAGACAGTTGTAGGGCCATGACTTGAGTTTTTCTCTGTTCAGGAATCACGGATTGTCCAGAATTGGACAATAGTAATTGTAACTGACAGGAGCAGGAGTCTGATCCCTATGACTCCAGGAAAGCTGCAGCAGAAGCCCCTTTTTCCACACTGATGCTTCTTCTACAGCATGGCTTTGTTAATGACTCTTTACTTCTGAAACAAACTTTTAGCAGTTTGCTGATGATGTTAGCTGCGTATGTGACATATTACAGATACAGATTTATTTATGCTTCCTTTCCCTGCCAGACTCAGCTCAGTGATTGAGTCCCATGCTTTGCCAAGATTCAGTTGTGCCTGTGCCCATTACCTTTCTCTGCCAGTTACACCTAATGGTGGAATCATGTGGCTCAGTAGAATAGGATTTTATGTGTTCATTACAGATGAAACAACACTTGGGAATTGTCAAGTTAGGGTTACTGTTGCTATGATAAAATACCATGACCAAAAGCAGCTCAAGGACGAAAAGCTTTATTTCATTCTCTGTTCCATGTAATGGTTCATCATCAAAAAGCAATAAGGACGGGAACTCAGACAGCAGGATCCTGGAGGCAGGGGCTGATGCAGTGGCCTCAGAGTGGTGCTGCTTACTGGCTTGCTCTCAACGGCTTGCTTTTTTATAGAACCCAGGACTACCAGCCCAGGGGTGGCTCTACCCACAATGGGCTGTGTCCTCCTCCATCAATCATTTACTAAGAAAATGCCCTACAGTCTTGCATATAGCCCATCTTAGAGAAACATTTTCTCAATTGAGACTCTCTCCTTTGATGCCTCTAGCTTGTGTCAAGTTGACATAAAACTAGCCAGCACAGTAATCAAATTGCTATCCTCAAAGAAAAAGGTATTGTCTTGTATCAGCAGGTTATTAAAAGAATGTGCCTGCATACTTTAAAAAAACAATAAAGTTCAATTCATTTAACCCCCAAATATGATAAGTGTATTGATTGTTTTATGAAAATGGCAGAAGCAGAAAAGTCCCTCTAATTTTTCTTCCCTGCCCATGACTCTGAAAGCAGGTTATAAAACAGAGAGGATTTAACCTTTGCCTGATGCAAATCGTAGGACTTTATGTGAGAGCTGCCTTCCCTTGTGCTTAGAGTACAAGTACATCCTTATTTCCAAAGATGAAAGGTCGGGGAGAAGAATCTGAATGAATAGCTGATTGCTACAGCTCACGCACTTGCTCTGCTACATTGCTTCACGGCCACGACCACGCAGGCTGCAAACCTGCTGCTGTTGTCACTGGGTCTTCACATCCTCACTAAAGCTCTGTGTTACATGAAAGTTACATTACAAATTTTTGTATGGTTTTCTTTCTCTCTTAGTAAATTAGATTTTTTTCTTACTAAAGGCCTCTGCTATCAGTAAAGGAAAAGAAATCATAAAATTGTAGCCAGATTTTAGACCGATTCTTTTGCAAATATCTTTGTATTCTTACTCTAAATTGAAAAAAAGAAAATCAAAGACAAAAAAGAAAAACCCACCTAAATTGCAGAGGATGTATTTTGTTCGTAGTTTATGGAAGAAACAATACTTGGAAACCAAATTACTATCCTAAAAGAAAAGGTATATCCTGTATCAGCAAGTTAATGAAAAGAATGTGTCAGCACACCTTCTGGCCATATACAGTATTGAAGGTGCATGTGGACACCAAGTATATATTACCTCATGATCCCTAATAATTAATAATAATAATAATTATTATTATAGGTGCAGTTAGCTAAATATAAGAATGAACTAAATATGAGTTCAGACAACAGAGAGTAATTCTGTATAGAGATGCAGCCTAGATTCTTAAAAGTGACTTCCTCATATGTATTCCTACGTGTATACCATGTCTCATGTATGTTTGTATGTGTGCTGGGTATATGCATACTGCATTTGTACCTGTTCATACATATGTGGAAGCTGGAAAACTACCTCGGATGCCATTCCTTGGATATTTTCTACATCCCCAGTTTTTTGGGATGGGTGTATCCCTCACTGACCTTTGTTTTATTAGTTTCCTAAGCTGGCATCCAAGGAACCCCAGAAATCTGTCTTTGCCACACACACACACCCCACCACCAAGCTCTAAAACTTAAGTGAGTCACCATACCCAGCTTGTTTTACATATGTTCTGGGGGTCATATTTGGGCTTTTATGACTGCATAGCAAGCGTTTAACCAACTGAGCTCTCTCCCTACCCCCAATCCTCCCTCTCCCTCTCCCTCTCCCTCTCCCTCTCCCTCTCCCTCTCCCTCTGCCCCTCTCCCTCCCTCTCTGTGTGTCTGTGTGTTATATGAGGTACTACTAGGTTGCCTGGACTACACTGTAAACTCACAGGCTTATGGGATCTTTCTGCCTTTGCCTCCTCAAGTAGTTGGGACCACTGGTGCCCAGTTTGCCTAATAAATATTTTTATTAAATAAAAAACATGTATCCTGCCGGGCATGGTGGCACATGCCTTTAATCCCAGCATTCAGGAGGCAGAGGCAG
>NC_034600.1:44512572-44519559 GCF_900095145.1 Mus pahari | reverse complement strand
CAGCCAGGGCTATACAGAGAAACCCTGTCTCGAAAAACAAAACAAAACAAAACAACCAAAACAAAACCAAAACCAAAATGTATCCTCTGATAAACTAAGTTCTTTTTATTTCAAGCTTTCTTTTCTGATTTTATAGTTTAGTTTATTGCTCAAACAATTACTCTTTTTTTTTTTTTAAAGTTTATGCATTCTGGTTTGGTCTGATAAACTTATTCAGTATTTATTTTATATGTAATTTTCTACTGCTATGGTTTCTGCTTTCATACCTCTTAGTATATACTATATATATGCCTGTCTCTTATTACCAGGGAATAAAAAGGTACTCTTAGATTTAGAAGTAACATTATTTTAAAACTATAATGTTGTTACATAATTCCAAGGCTCTTATAGCCTTTTAAAAAATTATTATAGTTCTTAAAATATTATAAGGTTTCTTAGGATAGTTGAATGACTTTCTGGAACATTGAAATTAAGCGAGGAATTATGACATTTTAGCTATTAAATGTTTTATTACTAAATTTACATTTTATAACTATTAAAATAACATTCATGGGCCTAGAGAATTCGCTCTCAACACTTAGGATCACTTGTTGCTTTTGTAGAGGACCCAGGTTTGGTTGTCAGTACCTACATGATAGTTTACAACTGTCTGAAACTCCAAAGGATCTGACAAGCTGGCTTCCATAGGCACCAGACATGCACAGGATGTACATACATATGTGTAGGCAAATGCACTAGTAAAAGAAAAAGAAAAGCTAGGCATAATGATACATGTCTTTACTACCATCACTTCAGAAGGAAGATACATCTCTGTGAGTTTGAGGCCAGCTTGATCTACATAGCAAGTTCCAGGCAGGGCATTTGGGACCCTCACCCCCACCCCAGGGCGGGGGTGGGCATCCAGAAAATAAAAGAATAAGGAAAAAACAATCATATTCATTATTTTTTTAAAGAGCCTCATTAAGCATACTAATTTTCAATGATTTGTTAGGCATGATTTTTGTTTATTTGGTTGTTTTGTTTTGAGGTAGGGTCTCACTATGTAGACTAGGCTGGCTTCAAACTTGCAAAGATCTTCGTGTTCCTGAGTACTGGGATTAAAGGCATGTGGGTGGGCCCCATACCCAGAAAGCATGAAAATTTTAAACAACTTTACTTCCAGTTTTCCCTAAGTTAATAGAAAACGAATATTTTTCAAGTGTATCTGAATCTTCCAATAGATTTTGCTGATTTACATGGTTGGAAAGCTTATTTTTATATTGCAACATTTTGTTATAAAATAACTTGTTGGTAGACTTAATTTGTGGTGCCTTGACTAATTATCTACTACTGTAGAGGAAGAAAAGCAACATCTTGATTCATCAAAGTGTTCATGGCCGACATCCAGTAACAAGACAGATGGATAAGAGAAAAATATCACAAATTATTTAGCAAAATTTTATGTGACACAGGAGGCTTCAGAAATAACCAAGGACTGGAGGAAAGCAGAGAGGTTTCCTCCTAGGTTCATAAGTGGGCAGGTGTATAGATGTGTGATTGAATGAGAAGGAGAGGATCTAATTAGTGCTCTTCAGCTTGAGGTTAACAGCATCTGCTTGTTTAGATTCTTCATCGACTCTGGGTTAGCTTAGGACAGGATGTCTACAGTGCAAATCTTGAGTCTTATATGAGGTAGCTCAGAGTTTTCTCTGGGAGACAGGTTAGGGAGTGACTTCTTACTGTACTATTACTTCCAGCTCTGAGCTACGACTTTATAATATGTAACGCCACAAAATAAAAACTGAAAGTGCTTCATGGAGGGACCCATGGCTCCAGCTGCATATGTAGCAGAGGATGGTCTAGTCAGTCATCAATGGGAGGAGAGGCCCTGGGTCCTGCGAAGGATCTATGCCCCAGTGTAGGGGAAAGCCAGGGCCAGGAATGGGAGTGGATGGGTTGGGGAGCAGGGGGAGGGGATAATGGGTTTTCAGAGGGGAAACTAGAAAAGGGAATAACATTTGAAATGTAAATAAAGAAAATAATAAGAAAAAAAACCTGGAAGTGTTTGTGATTCCCATCAGTAATGAAGTTATTGTACATATGTATTTTGAGGCCAGCCTAGTCTACAAGTGAGTTTCACGGGAAAAGAGAAATGGAAAGTGATCTTCTGTTACATTGCTGACTAGCAATATGGGATTTTACCTCCTGTTTGCAAAGTAAATAGCTATGTCAGAAACTGTAGAAATTCTGATCACTTTTGTTAAGGTTAACTGTATCTTCATGGATAACCTTAAATAATTAAATTGCTGCCCATCAGTGATGGTGCACACTTTTAATCCCAGCATTCAAGAGGCAGAGGGAACTGGATCTCTGGGTTCAAGACCAGCCTGGTCTACAGAGTGAGTTCCAGGACAGCCAGGGCTACACAGAGAAACCCTGTCTCGAAAAACAAACAAATAAAAAGAATTAAGTTACCGGTGGGTCAGCAGAGATTGCTCAGCAGTTAAGGGCACTAACTGCTTTTTTTGTTGTTGTTTTTGTTTGTTTTTTCGAGACAGGGTTTCTCTGTATAGGCCTGGCTGTCCTGGAACTCACTTTGTAGACCAGGCTGGCCTCGAACTCAGAAATCCACCTGCTGCTCCCTCCCGAGTGCTGGGATTAAAGGCATGTGCCACCACGCCCGACTCACTAACTGCTTTTAAAGCATATCTAAGTTCAAGTACTAGTACCCATGTGGGTGGCTTACAAACCAAATGTAACTGTGTTTCTCGGGAATTGCTCGGATGCTGCTGGCCTCTGAGGGTACCCATACTCATTTGCGCAGCTACACAGAGAAATTCTAATTAAAAATAAATCTTGGGGGAAAAATAATTTCGTTACTGACATTTTCATTATAGTACAACATATGTAAAATGCATTAATAAACAACTTAATTACTGCAAGAAATTGTGTCACATTAATTGAATGAATTGTTATGAGGTCATTAAAACAAAAAATATGAAGACTGAGTATCTGTGTGGGAAAATGATTCTATATTATATGGAAGTATTTAATCCAAAACTTTATTAGTAAAATAGGTAAGCATATGGGTATTTAGTGGTAGGTAATGCAAGTAGGAAAATAGTTGGTAGAACATTATACATATTGATATATTGTTTAATTTTTCTGTTTAATGTTGCTGCTTTGGTAGTTTTATTTGTTTATTGGTTGGTTTGTTGATTGAGTCTCACTAAGTAGCTTTTGCTATTCTAGAGCTTACTCAGTAGGCCAGGCTGGGTTTACACTCAGATCCACCTACCTCTGCCTCCCAAGAGCCAAGATTAAAGGCCCAGCTACTAGTTTTTTTTAAGAATGAGTATCCTGAAAGGATAATCTTGTGTCTCCCTCCTTGGTCCAGCATTTCTGACACCTTTCTATCTTTAAAATCAAATAGGATCTTCGTTTTAGGGAGCAGTTTCGAGCACTCTTTGCTCTTGTAGGAAATCTGGATTTGAACTCCAGTTCTAAGGGATCTCATGCCCTTTTCTGCCCTCTGCAGGCTACACATACATCCCCCCACACACCCCCACACCCACAGCATATATATGTTCAGACAAAACACTCATGCACCTAAATCTAACAAAGTATCCTTTAAAGATCTCTCTTTTCTTTGGCTGCTCTGGCAGCTATCATGTCTTACTGCTTTGACTTAATTCTTCTAAACAGCGAGGATGAGTTCTATTGTGTACTTCTCAAAGGGGGAAATTAGCACAGAACTGAAGTGACTCATTTGTCAGTGCTTTTCAGATCACAAATGGTAAGATTCAGATTCTCCAGATTTTTCAGACTTATTGTTCTTTACTCTTAACCAATAACATATCTGAAGTATTATTATTTTGTTGTGCTTACCCCTTGTCTTACACATACATAGATTGTAGATTTCTTACACCTAGGAAGAAAGTTTTATCATATATCCTTTGAAGCCTTTAATATAGTTAACTGTGCATAGAAGCATCTTTGAACTGAAATAAAGGTAAATTATGCATTAATCCTTCATTTTCATGGGGGTCCTAGACCTTTGCACGTGTGGCTATATATTTAAGACATTATTTTTTTTTCTATTTGTGTGTGTGTGTGTGTGTGTGTGTGTGCGTGCGTGTGTGAGAGAGAGAGAGAGAGAGAGACAGAGAGAGAATATGAATCATTTATTTATACCTGTTTTAGGTCCAGTCAGTTTGAAGAAAGACAGGCTAACTGATTGGCCTCAAACAGATGTGTAGAGTATCCAATCCTTACAAAGAGAAGGGCTAGGTATTTAGATTTTTTAGACTTGAAACAAAACTATTGGCTCAGTAAAGAATTACTCACAATTTTCAAGGAAGCCTAGGTACTGTTCTGCATCTTGACACCAGCTTCATTATTTGTTCATCCTATTCTTCTTAAAAATATCCATTATTTTTCTTGAGAGTTGATGTCCACACTAGATCATTGTGTCCACTATATAACACATTGGTGCTGAGTAGCAACTTCTGTTCTTGTTTAAGGTAAGCACTATATATACACTATTTCATCTTTAGCTTATAACTAAGTCAGTTTGTGAATATGCAACAAAAGAGATTTGTCCATGGCTTTTACGATTGAAAGTCATTGCTTGAGGGGGCTGGAGAGATGGCTTAGTGTTAAAGAGTGCTGGCTACTCTTCCAGAGGACCCGAGTTCAGTTCCCAGCACCCACATGGTAGATCACAACTGTCTGTAACTCCAGTTCCAGGAGCTCTGACACCCTCACACACACACATGTGCAGGCAAAACACCAATGCACATAAAATAAAAATAAGTAAATTTTAAAAAAATCATGATTTTGAAGTCTTTCATGATTGTAAAATATTAATAGTCATCAAATTTTAGGTCAGTTTTAGCTCTACTATAAACTTAAACATAATTGGTCTTTAATATTCTGCAATAGTGCAAGTCTCTGGAAGTATTGTCACTTAATCTTCTAGTGGTTACTCTATTGGGTTTCTAGTTTCAACCCGTGCTAATGCTGTTAGTGAACTAATTACTAAAGAGCCTGGTAAACATTTTGACTTCTTTGGATGCAGCAAGATTTCTAGTAAAACTTCATCCAGAAGCGTAAAAGTATGCAATCATTTCTCTTTATAGTAAGGTGTGAACTGATAAGGGTAAGTGGGTGGGGCAACCAGAAGTAATTACTAAGGCCACTGGCGATGTTGTGGTTTAATAAAGGCAGAAGCAAATTATTCAGTTTTTATTTAAGTGAAATGCTGCCAAAAAAAGAAGATTCCTGCAGAGCAGCTGCACTTCTTCAGTGTCACCCTAATTTACCAAAGACACAAGTGTCACAAACAGAACTTTTAAACTTGATATATAGCTACAGAAGGAAGGAGGCTTTTGTTTGGAGTGCATGCTGGAGAACTCCTTTATACAAATCAGCCGGCAGATGATGGACAATGATGAAAATTTGATTCTTTGAAGTCATAATAGTCATTGAAATGTGTGAAATTCTGGCATTGAAAAGAGAGCGGCCAGCAAGACTCTAAATCCTGGGTGGGTGCAAGAAGCTTGCTGAGAGGGTTTTCTGCATTTTGACACCAACTTCCCATTGCTTGTTTCTTATTTGAGTTGAGTTCACACAAGATAAGTGGGGACAGATGATAACCGAATCATTTTTTATATGGAAAGCTAATACTGTATCATTTAACAGTATTAGGATAATTATTCTTTAATAGTATTCATTTTTAACCCAGGTAGCTCAGCATGAATTGAGAGAAAGGAAATCATTGAAGATATTCAGCGTAAAAGGGCTCACAGATCTTTGCAGAGTTACAGTGTTGGATTGGAATCTTGGAGTGGGAGCATCAACCCATTGCAAAGTACATTAGAGAACAGGATCTTGTCACTAGCTAACTCTGTTTGTGCGGAATGATAACAGTGCCAGTGTGTTTTACAAGTGTGAGAAATCAGTTTGAGTAGAGGAGTCATCTGCAGGGACTTGGAATTTGTGAGCCTTTGTGGCCATTAGGTATGTGAGTACACGAGCTGCCAAGCTGGTTTATGTCTGTTCTGTAGCCGCTCAGCTGGGCGGCAGGAGCTTTCAGCTTAGCAGGCAAAAACAGTGAATCTCTGGGCAACTCGCAAGGGCTTCAGTATTCAGAAACTCCTTGCTTGAATATCAGCTTTAAATGGGGCATGTGTCAATAACTGTGAGAATTTAAGGAGACATCAGTAGTTATGAGTTCAGATATAAGTGTAAGCATTGGTTTTATTTTGCCACGTATGCATCACAGTATAAAAATATAGAAAAATATTTTCTATAATTTTATAGAAGATAACAAATTAATTGAATGTTTCCTTTAATACAGTTGAACAAAAGCCACGTAGCATAGTTTCATTCATTAGAAACTTGGCACAGAATAGAGGGGTGGGTTGATGTGGGATTTGTAGATGCCCACCCATTAATGTTACAGCATGCTTATGAGTGTTTATGCATTGCTGCAGCTATAACAAGGAAATATGATCTTTATCTGGGGGCTAGAAAGATGGCTCAGCAGTTAAAAGTGAGAACTGTTCCTCTAGAGGACCTGAGTTAACTTCCTAGCATCACATGTGGCTCACACCTTCCTGTAATTCCAGCTCCGGGAGATCTGACTTCCTCTTCTGAATTCTTCACCTACACTTGCATCTGCATATATTGGCATACAGACACACACACATAGACACATAATTATAAATAATTTTAGAACTATATTAGCCTAACAATATGAGACTGTTAGAGAATATTAAATAATAAACTAAATGGCTGTTGCAATGGAAGAAATATACACTCAGGACCTCCCAAAGAGGATTATGCTTTAGAAAGTCACTCCTTACAGTGTAACACTAGGGCTAGGACTGTACCTTAGTAATATAGTCCTTGCCTAGTACATGTGAAACCTGAAAGAAAGAAAGAAAGAAAGAAAGAAAGAAAGAAAGAAAGAAAGAAAGAAAGAAAGAAAGAAAGAGAAGAGAA
>NC_034600.1:44490717-44512537 GCF_900095145.1 Mus pahari | reverse complement strand
AAAGAAAGAAAGAGAAGAGAAGAGAAGAGAAGAGAAGAGAAGAGAAGAGAAGAGAAGAGAAGAGAAGAGAAGAGAAGAGAAGAGAAGAGAAGAGAGATGTGTGTGGGGTGCCATGGTGCCATGCTAGGGATTTAACACAGGCCTTGTAAATGCTGAGCAAACACTCTGCCTCAAAAATAAATAAAGTGTTATTTTAAGTCAAACCTGGCAATTAAAAATTACCAAATGTTAACAAAGATGTTGGGATCCCCTTTAGGTTGCTTCATTAATGAAAGAGTTTAAGAATCTCAGGGACAGTTTAAGTTTGAGTTTAAAAGGGAAACCCCAGGGCACCAAGCTACAGTTGTCCGGAGGAAGGATACAGAGAAGAGAAAAAGCCATGTCGTTTGAGTTAAGGCCGTGTGGAGGTCAGCCACATCATGGACAAGGAGCCACTTGGCAGGAATAGGAGCTTTAAAAAAGACTCAAAACAATTCAGAAGTACCTCCACATGCCTTTATTCCCAGCACTCAGGGATGCAGAGACAAGAGGAGCTTTGTGGACAGCCAGGGCTACACAGCAAACCCTGTCTCAAAAATAATAATAATAATAATAACAACAACAACAACAACAATAATAATAGTTTTTTATTAGTAATTCATTAATTTTAAAAAATTACCAAAGAAAGCAAACCTAGGCTCCAGTAGCCATCTGAAAGAAAGAAACAGAGAATAATGGAAAGTTAAACCTTCCTGAGTTTTTACTCTGAACTTCATGGTGGCTCCTCATTGGGACTACACTAGCGGGTAGGAATTCTGAGATGGAAAAGCACATTTTCTCTAATAAGCACTAATTATTCCTTCTATCACTTTAGAATGACTTAAGGTGAACCTGTTTTCCTGAGGGATGGTGCCTTGGTCAGGTGATCTGCTAGCCTGTCAGATTAACTCTTAAAGGAGGAAGAAATGTCAAATCTCTACCTAGAGGCAGATTCCATTTTTTTGGCTGGGAGACAACTTTCCCTTATGGGCCTTCTGTGCTTCTATAACATCAGCTATCCCTGCTCACAAAGGAAGAGCATATTGACTACAAACTCTTCAGTTATTACCATATTGGCTCAAGAGGTGGGAGGGTTAGACATAGAAGTTTAGGGTTGGTTTTAACTATTGGATTCAAGAGAGTCTATCCAGAAAAGAAAGGGAAGGAATAGCAGTGGTCAAGCGCTTGCTTGGCATGCACAAGGCCTTGGGTTCAATCTGTACAAAGGAGAGAGGGAAGTTTTATGGCTCCCTTTTCACTGTACCCCAACACCAGTTCTCAAATTTAGTATTTACAGATAACACAATAGACATTTATGCAGTAAAATATCAGGGGAGTAGTGAAGTGAGCCAGAAAGATTGTCCCGGTTTATAAACAATCAGAAAACAAGACGATGGAGCTAGGAAGGGAGAGAAGAGCATCAGCTAAGACGTAGATATTGAAATACCTTTTCTTGTTTTTCTTTAGGATATCACTACTTTAACTGGTGTTCCAGAAGAGCACATCAAATCCAGAAAGGTCAGGATCTTTGTTCCTGCTCGCAATAACATGCAGTCTGGAGTGAACAACACAAAGAAATGGAAGATGGAGTTTGATACCAGAGAGAGATGGGAAAATCCTTTGATGGGTTGGGCATCAACGTGAGTACTTTGCATATTGTCTTCAGATTTTCTAATGAAAATACTGGTTTTTTTTTTTTTCTTTAAAGAAAACAGTAGCTAGTCAGTGGTGGCGCATGCCTTTAATCCCAACACTTGGGAGGCAGAGGCAGGCAGATTTCTGAGTTCGAGGCCAGCCTGGTCTATAANGCAGATTTCTGAGTTCGAGGCCAGCCTGGTCTATAAAGTGAGTTCCAGGACAGCCAGGGCTACACAGAGAAACCCTGTCTCGAAAAACCAAAAAACCAAAAAAAAAAAAACGAAAGAAAAGAAAAAAGAAAGAAAAGAAAACATTAATTTTTCTTATAGCTAATATGCTTGTCCTTTTAGTAGAGCTAGGTTTCACTATAACTGAAAAATATGGAATTATATATATTTATACATATGCTCATATGTATGCAGCTTAGAACAATTAACATGCAGAAATTCTATTCTGGATATGTTGAGATTAGCATTGATATGACTATTGGTCAGAAATGCTCTGGGAGTGATATCAGTAATTTATTGACATTACCTTGGTTTTGTTTCGATGTTTTTTTTTTTTTTTTTTTTTCTTTTGAGACAAGCCCTCCCTGTGTAGCTCTGACCAGCCAGGCCTCAGTGTCCGTCCGCCTCCCCCCCTTACTGCACCACCATGTCTTTCAGCTAAAACAATACTCCTGGATAACTCAAATCAGAAATCAGTTAACTTGAGGAAATCTTACAATTCCCTGAGATCTTGTGTGAGACTTTGTGATTAAGGTTATAAATAATAAAGTATAAATTAATTTTTATAACATAAATTTTAGAAGATGCCTTTTTTTTTCTGTATCCACAAGACTTTTTGTTAGATGGGCTTCTATTTTGAAATTTCAATAGAATTATATTGGGAAGATACATAGTTTCTGTGAGTCTTGATAACTTAAATTTTATGTTTCATGTAATACGTGGAGTCTTTTGTAAATCATATATTTCCAGAAACCTAAGACATTTAGAAGAAAAGTTTTGAGAAACATGGATTTTTGTCTGTCCATCTATACCTCAGATTTATATATTAATAAATTTCCAGGAATATTCAGTAACATATCCTTGTTATAATATTGATACCTTGTATATTCTAGCTTGTTTCCGGGGAAAACACTTTAGATAAGAATATTAGGCTAGTCAACATAGTGGCCAATAACATCTAATCTCTGTGTTTTGAAGGGTGGGTCAAGAAGATAAGGAGTTTGAGGCCAGCTTGGATTAAAACCATGAGTCACTATGAGAAAGGGGAAAAAGTGGAGTTGGGGTGAAGGAGGGAAAAGGGAAGAAAAGGTTGAATGTTGTGAAGTTTACACACAGACATATTCATAGCATCACAACAGTAATGGCTGAGGCATCAATATCTAGATTAACAATAGATTAAACATGCAAATGCATACAAACTTTATATGAAACATTCCTGTGTGTTCTTCTGCTTAGATTTGGTGATGTCCACAACTGTGTCAAGGTCTGCCTAGACAAGAGCTATATGATCCAATGGTGAGATGCAGGGAGATATCTGCTAGCCAGGCTTCTTTGTTTAGATTCCCACCTGTGCCCTGGGACTCTGGGAGACACTCCTTTTCCCTAGGTATCTGATGGTCACCTCTTGAATGAGCATTTCATAATGACTTCATTCTGTTACAGCCTGCTTCAGGGCGTGGGCGTGGACAGGCCAGGGAGATGTGGTGGCTACTATTTTATTTCTGGGAAGCCAGATACCATGTTTTGTGTGGTGTCTTAAGCCTTATCAGTGGGTTTAGTAAATAAATCTCACTTTGATATGCTTGCACAAATGTTCACCCAGTCATCATCATAACATTGCCTCTAGAAATATCACACATTCTGAAATACTGATCACTTAATTAGTATGTGGGTTGAAAATTACATATTGAAGGTAAAACTGAGTTCCAGGACAGCCAGGACTATACAAAATATAGTTTGTTCAAAGTAAAACATTTTTAAAACAAAGGAAGTTTTCTACAGTTATTTTGTCTGAAGTTGTTTTTCATTTTAAATATTTTTTTAAAAACATTATTTTGTTATAGTACTAAAAAATAACCACCAAGTCAAAAAATATAGCATGAAAAGGCTATTACTAAATAAGTTTTTTACTAACACAGCAACTGTCACATTTGTTAATATCAGAATCCAACGTTTTTCAGTGTTTAGCTTCTTAATAATAGAAAATGATAGTACTGAATGTTGGCTCCTTTTGTGGCACACTTTAAACCTTATTGGAATTGTTGGAGTTGGAAGGCGCAGTTTATACATTTACTTAAAAGTTTATCATTTACAAAATATACCTCTTGGGCAGGAGAGATTGCTCCGTGGTTAAGAACTCTTAACAAAGACCCAAGTTTGATTCCCAGCAGTTAACACTGGATGGGGCACACTATCTTTAACTCCAGCTCCAGGGCAGTCTGAGACCTCTGGCTTCTGCAGTCACCTGCATTCATGTGCACGTACCTACACACACACACACACACACACACACACACACACACACACACAAAATTTAAAATAATAAAAATAAATCTTAAAATTTTGCATCTCAAATAAATGAATGACTTCACATTTGAGTTCTCAGTTTACCTATATTTTATTTTATCATGATATATCTAATGTTACCATGTAGAATATAGGAAATATATTTAAAACCTAGGCAAATATTTTCTGACTCATTCACATCTTCATCTTATAATTTTCTTTTTAGTGAGAGGACTACTTTATTTAACAAGGAGGAGAAGGTGTTTGTTCAATAAATTTTTGTACTTACAGACTATATTTTAGTATACTGAAAGAGAAATGACTGTAGATCATACATCTAAAATATATCTTTTTTCAAAGACCCAACATTTCCTCATGTGGGTGATCTAAGCTTGATGATTTTTTCATAGTATATTTTACCTATGATGTAGATGGAATAACTTGGAGGATATAACAAAGACCCAGTCTCAGGGGTGAGGAAGTATTATAGTCAAAAGCAGGAGAAGCAGGACCTATGGACCTAGAAAGAGAATCTTTCTCTATGTTTACAGGTTCTTTTCTGACTTGTCTTTAATATGCAAATAGAAAAGACCAAGATCCCTAGAGTAGAGCCATGCTAACCGAAAAGGTAGTTAGTTCTGCAGTTACCATGCCAGCGCTGTGATAGACTTGGTCCCAAGTATTTTCAATGTTTTAGTGGAGGCAGATATGAGGCATTGCCAGAGAAGTTGCTTTTGTGACTAATGAACAGAGTTTTTGGTTTTAAACATAGTGAATAAATATCATTGTTACCTATTTGTACTATTATTAAAAAATTTTGAAAGGCCACTTTCTAACATGCCTTGATCTTTGTTTTTAAGATTTTAAAATTCACATTTTTAAATACTGTATTGACATTTTGTATCTGAAGTGCAAGCTGCTTATTCTCTTTTAATTACTGGAATCTTTTAAATGTTAGAACTCAAAGGTAAAAGGTTTAGCTTTATGTAAACTTGGAAAATATTATAAGATGCAAAAATCATTACAAGTTTGGCCCAAGATTTATTCAGTATAAATCTTCTTAATCCAATAGATACCTCAGTAGGGACCAGAATGAACCATTCCTTGTCCTTTAGTAGTACAGCTAGTTGGTTATTAAACTCACATATTTCTTCTTTATTTATTGTGTGTGCGTGTGTATATATGTATGTGCTCAGGTCATCAGGTTTGACAACAAGCACCCTTAACCTAATGAGATGTCTTGTTAGAGAAGTATCAATCTGTCATTTAGTTTCTAGAGGCAGCAAGTATTTTGTTTCGTGTCAAATGGACATGGAAGGCCATCTATGTTAAGCATAAGTGTTCATGAATTTTGATACTGCTAATTCTCCCATTGTCGGATTAGCCACATAGTATGTTTGATCCTTAAGCCATAATGGCCACTTACTATGGACATGATTCTTAAGTTTGTAGTTAGGCCTTTTGGCTTCTCAGGAGTAAATTGCCTGTGCCGTCCTTTCCTCTAGCACTGTTTGACTTTATTACAAAGTCACCTTTAAAAAGCTCTTGGCTCCTTTTGTAATTTCTTTAGTAAGTTATTGCCTCCTTCCCCTTATTGATTTTATGAGCAAGTAAATGAGTGCTTGCATTTGTAGGTGGGAGTAATCTGGACACATGAAATGATTGGCTGTTCATCTCTATCCACTATTAGGCACATAGTCTGTCCACAGAGGAGAACTCAGTTAATACCGAATGAATCCGTGTGGGGTTTTCTTTTCAGTGTGTATTTGATTCGGGGCATATTTCTTTTCAGTGCCTATATGTGGCTTCATATGCCTTTTGGTCAAATTCCTTGCTGGGTCAGGAAGCTTGCTGAGACATTTGCATCCTCAGAGAGGAAGCTGCTAGGACAACACAGGGAGAATGAGGCCTTCAGCCCTCCAAACCCGTGCCCAACATTCTGCTTCCTACCGCACAGCTCTACCTTCTGAAGGATCCATAGTCTCCCCAGACAGTGCCACCAGCTGGTGACCACAGGTTCAAATACATGAGTCTATGGGGACATTTCTCATTCAAACCACTCTTAGCATCCTTTGCTTGTCAGAACTCATTTAATAAGAATTATCTGTGCAAGAAGATTTTGCAGATATATTTTATGGAGTAATAACTATTAAGTCAGGAGTTTCTAGACATTTGTGACAGCTTAATTTCTATATATTTATAAATTCTAAATATATTTATAAATTCTAAATGTGAACAAAAATAGCTCTTTAAAATTAAAAAAAATACTTATTATATAACCACATTGAGAAACAACGTGTCCAATATCTTAAGAAGTGTTTTGCCTATTTTTTTTTTTTTTATTTTATTAAAGGAATTCTTTGGGGGCTAGAGAGATGACTCAGAGGTTAAGAGCACTAACTGCTCTTCCAGAGGTCCTGAGTGCAGTTCCCAGCAACCACATGGTGGCTTATAACCATCTATAATGAGATCTGGGACCCTCTTCTAGCATGTAGGCATATATGCAGGTAGAATGCTATATATATATAATAAATAAATCTTAGAATCCTGTATGTGTTTTGTGACTGGTATTTTTGCACAACATTGGATTTATAAGATTCACCTGTTCTATTAAACCAACACCTTGGAGGTTTTCAATTGGAGTTTTTACCTATAATTTCTGAAGTAAAGAATCTCATGTAGATCTTTTAATGAATGATGATTTCCTGATATGCTACTTAACCCTTTAAACATTAATCATGATTTATAATCAAGTGTACTTACATTCTGAAGTATCAGTACTATATAAATTCACTGATCCTTACTTCTCTTGAACTAAGGGTAGCAACTGTGTAGAGTTTTGTTCCGGTAGACAGTCGCAGAACTACTAGATCACCCGGAACTGGAGCAGGATTGGTTTGTTTCCCTCGCTTGCTTGGTGGTATGACTTAGTCCTGAAATTTGGTGCTTCTGGTTAAAAGGTATAGTCTTTCTGACATGCCAGTGGAGAGCACAAGGTGCTTAGCAAGTCCTGACTTGTTTTAGCCTGAAGTGTAGATAGCTGCTGAAACCTGTGCAGTCTTTCCCAGCTGTCCCGGTTCATGAACAGAGCAGAACTTCACTTCTCTGTGGATTCCTCCCTTCACACATTTTACTCTAGCCTGTCCAACTGCTTCTCCAACAACCCTAAACTTTTTATCTTCAGACAAGAAATAAGACCAGAAACTGCTGATGGAGTTCTGGGCATCACTGTGGTGCTTTTCTGGGGTTCCTTTATGATATGATCCCTATAAAAATCTTCAACTCAGATTTCTCATGTTGACAAGCTGTACTTTCTGCTTGATTTCTGCATGTTCCTATGTGTCCATACTTAGAATTCTTAGGGGAAAAACTATGAACTATTTTTCAATACAGTTTCTTTGGGATGGAAGGATTCTTTCTAGTTATGTCTGCTTTTGGTCTTTCTCTCATTCATTTTTCTCTAGTTTGCTACGAGTTTATAATTGCTGTGTATCTGTTTGTTAGTCAGGTAAATTTCTTAGAAACCAGCTTCTTTATCATTACTAACTTGGAACCTTGCCAGTTGAGAATTGGGGAAACAGAGTATAAAAGTAAAAGTAGAAATATAAAGATTGGAAGACATACAGCTGGAGAGGATAGGGTATGAGAGCTTATGGGAAAGATTGGCATTCAAAGTGAGCCATGAGATGTGGTTGGGGTGGACGCCCACATGTACAGATGCTAAGAGAGGACTCACGTAGAAGGAACAATTGAACTGATAGGGAATTTCATACAGCTTCTCTGTTCATAGAAACAAGTCTGATTTGACTAGTTACTTGTAAGGCAATAATTAAGAAGTCTGAAAAACCGTTCTGATGGCGCTACACGGGAACCTAAATGGTGGAGACAGGAGAGACTGAGGTGTTTGAACTGGCACTGAGTTTTGGAAATAAGTAATAGGAAGATAAATCTGGTAACATGCTAAAGGATGTGGTGGAACTTTAAAAAAAAAAAAAAAACAGAAAGATTAAGATCTAGTAGCAGTATAACCTAGAAAGAACTATAAACTATATATGAAGGAGAAGGACACCGACACACCAAGCTGAGAGAACTTTTTACCACCACACTGTTTATACTTTTTACCACATAACTTACATGTATTTCTCCATAAAGCTAAAACAATGAAAAATCTGTCATCCTTACAGGAAATGGAGGTTTTTTTTTTTTTTTTTTTTTTTTTTTTTTTTAAGTATTCTTATTCTGAACTAAGCCATTGTGCTTGTTGAAACATCAGATCACTCAGTAATATTTATATTGGCACCTCTGAGGATAGATTATTAAACTACCAACTGAGAAATTATATGCACTTTGAAAAGGAACATCAATACAAAATTATCATCTGCTTTTCATAGTAATGTAGCCAGCCAATATAAGGTTTTTCTTTTCTTACAAGGGGAATTTATGACAGGAATGTATATAATTCTGGGGATCATAGCGGGATCCCAGAAAAGCAGCACAGTGATGCCCACAACTTCAGCAGTTAATGGGAGACTGCAGACCAATGAGAGCACCTTCCGGTGTTTTGTTTATATTTCAGATCTTGCTGATGTCCAGTTTACTCAGAATATTTCTTCCTTTTTTCTTCTTCTCAAGATTGAGTGTCATGTAGTGCAGACTGACATTAAGTTCTCTACGGAGTGAGGCAAGACTTTAACTTTTCAAACCTTCTTCCTCCGCACCAACGTGCTGAAATTCCAGGTGCATGCTTCCCATATCTGGTTTTTATTCAGTTCTGGGGATTAACATAGGAGACATCTAGGCAAGAACTCCACCTAAGCTATGTCCCTAGCCCTTTACTTCCATATTTCTGAACAAATTTTCAAAGAATGTTACTTTCATTCCTGAGAGATTCACATTAAACGTTCATAGCAAACATGGTTATACTTCTATAAACATAATAATAACAGCAACATCTTGGAAATTGAAACATTGTAAAAAATCTGTATGGATTTATAAACTAACAATACCATTCTAAATTGAAGAGCGCAGTTAGATGTCAGGTCTTCAAATGTTTTTGTTTGAAGTGAACCTCTACCTTTAAAAAACCCCACTGTTTAGAGATTTGAGAGCAAGTGCTGTCCTTTTGAGGATTCGGAATATGGGTGCTTCTGAACTGCAGTGGGTACCATCCCAGGCAACCTGGTGTAAACAGAGCATGTCACAGTGAGAAGTGCGTTTCCTCCAGCTAACAACATGGATGTTTACCACTGTGGTCCAACACTACTCACTGCTTCATTGCAGCTGCGCAGCATCCCAGTGAACAGTTAAATTTGAAAACAGCTAGGTGGTGGTAGCTCACACCTCTAATCCCACCACTTGGGAAGGAGAAGCAGGCCCAGGCAGAAACCTATGAGTTCCAGGCTAGCCAGGGCTACACAGAGAAAGCCTGGTTCGAAAACACCAACAAATGAGTGAACAAGAGAAAGAAAGAAAATCATTTTCTTGGACCAATGAGCTGGCTCAGTGGATAAAAATCAACTCCTGAAAGTTGTCCTGTGACCTCCACGTGTGTACTAGGGCATGTGTGTACATGTATACACACATACACACACAAATATACACACATAAACACATATACATACAACACACACATATATACACATACAACACAAAGACATATACACACATTAAGATGTTAACTGTTTTGAGTGCACATTGCTCCATCACCATCATAAGGCTGAAAATCTTAAGTGAACCGATTAGAAACTGGTGTCTGCACTGGCAGTTCTACTGCTCAGTAATTTCCTGTTATTGACAGGTCACTTTGGGACTCTTGTAGACTTTTGTAATTCAGAGCTTTATCCTGTCATTTCTTTTCAGAGATTATTACAGATAAAATAATTCTGTTATAATTTGCTTGATAGTATAGCAACCATTTTTTCTAAGCATTGTATTTAAGACATTGATTGTCTTCATATTAAATCATGGGAATTCTTTCTTCTAGGGCTGATCCTCTCTCCAACATGGTTCTAACCTTCAGTGCCAAAGAAGATGCAATTGCCTTTGCAGAAAAAAATGGTATGACTCAGCCGCCTGCCTCCTCTCCTTCCCTCCTTCCTTTCTTCCCTCATTCTCTTCCTCATTTCTTCCTTCCTTCCCACCCTCATTCCCTCCCTCCCTTCCTTCCTTCTTCCTACATCAAGATAAGATTTTGTATTCTTTTTTTTGTTTTTGTTTTTTGGGTTTTTTGGTTTTTGTTTTTGTTTTTTTCTGAGACAGGGTTTCTCTGTGTAGCCCTGGCTGTCTTGGAACTCACTCTGTAGACCAGGCTGTCCTTGAACTCAGAAATCCACCTGCCTCTGCCTCCCAAGTGCTGGGATTAAAAGCATGCACCATCACCACCCAGCCAAAATTTTGTATTCTTAACCTGAAAATCACTTAAAAACATGAAATTTAGACAGATTCTTAGCTGGCCGCACCAAGCCAGTTTGTTTGGTAGAAAGAACTAACACCCACACATTGTCCTATGACCTCTGCCTGAGTGCTGCAGTGTACATGGGAACGCACAGTAAATACATGTAATGAAAACGTTTTTTAAATGGTTAAATATGGAATTTGACCTGAAAAAAATCTTTATGTATCTAACAGAGTAGTTTTTAGGGTTGTTTGTTTTTCTCCACATCCAAGTGTCCCCCTGTCCTGATGACAAACCATAAAGTGGAATGACCAACACGACGTCAGAGACAAACCTGAGAGGGAGACAGAGGCTCACACATACCTTGTTTCTAAAGCCTCCTGCAAAAATTCCTAATACTTAGTCACTTAAAATCTAATTGCATATATATTATGAGGTGGTCTGTTTCAGTTTTAACATTTCACTGTAAAGTTCTTTCTTCGTTTGATCTAAAAATCTAATGCCCATTATTCTACCTAGATAGCCTATTAATTACTTGAAGGTAGCTATTATCATATTTATCCTACACTTCCCTTTAAGCTTAAATGTCTACATTTGCTCCTTTAGCAGATGTGACAGGTCTAATACCAAACATAATCTCAGTCATAGGTTACATTTATGCAGCATAAGAACATGTAGAAGCTTTTCAAAAAGTAGTTTATGGTGATCTTGGCTATAAACAAAATTGAAAAGTTCTTTAAAAATCATTTCCTGCTATTAAGCTAATATACTATAGTGGAAAGGAGGCATTAGGACCAGAGCAGTCTATATCCATTTTTGAAATTATGTGTTTAATTTCATTTTCACAGTTAAGAGTACTTATCAGGGGCTGAAGAAATGGCTTAGTTGTTAGGAATGCTGTCTGTTCTTCCAGAGAACCTAGGTTCAGTTCCTAGCATACACATGGTAGCTCACAGCTGTCTGTCACTTATACATGTGGTATCCAGATATACTTATATATCTATGTATGCAGGCAATTTCACATAAAATTTTAAAATAGTACGTATGAATTGAGACTATCCAGTGCTTACCTGAACTACAGGTAATTGGTAGTGATGTCTCTGATCTCACCTGCTTCTTTGCGGTTTTGCAGTTGTGTCTCTTGTACTTAAATACACTACTGTGTAGTGTTACCCAAATCATTGTGTTTGACAATACATGCGTTGGCGTGACTTTTCCTGGGAGATATATAAGCCGATGGTATCCCCCGGATAAGGCACCAACCAACAACAGACCAGAGAAACTGTTGCTCCCGAGTCTACCTTGTGGACCAGTGATAGCTCCAAGTTAGCTATTATTAAACAGCCCAGCCATCCCGGGGGCTGTCTCACAAAAGCTATTTCCTTGGTGCTGGCTGCTTGCTTTGTAGGCAGCCCCTCTAAACAGTCTGCTTTCCCAGTAACTGTTCATTGCTTATCCAACCTCAACAAGGAGCCTGTGAGTCGTACAATTGTCTGAGCTTGCTACGTTTCCTGAGCTGCTTTTCCCTCCACAGACAGGACAGTTAACTTTAAAGGGAATAGCTTAACAATGTGTGGTGAAATCTTCTAAGTTTAATACAGAAAGTTCAATACAGCTAGGTTTCATTGTATGTTTGTTATCTAGGAGTGGGATAATACCTTAACTACATTGTTAGTGTAAGGTAGTATATGTGAGAAATTAATGTTATCTGTTCCATTTGATGTAAGAATGTGAAAGCACTGTAGATGTTTTCTAGAATATTTGTTGTACTTCCTCATTAGTACCACATAGCCTATGATCTAAAGTCGGGTTCTGGGGAAAAACAGGCTAATAGCAGAGCATGTGCCAAGCATACCCTGGGTTTAAAGCCAGACCAGCGGTACTTGAAACCGTGGCTGGTCACCATGACTTTGTACGATAGTTCTGTGTCCATATGTAAAATGAGAGCTGCTGTGCAGATTAAATGAGTTAATAAAAAGCAAAGTGATTAAATTGGATCTGACACACCGTGCATGAAAGTACATAAATACATCTCATTAGTAATAGACCAAAGACTTTTCTTCAAAAAGGTTTAAGTGTACTTTCCTTGGACCCTTTTTGGCCAAGTTCTAAATTCCTTACATATGAAATTGTTGACTGCATAGCCATATTACTACTTTGATTCAAGATAGCATTGTAAAATGTTCCTGCTTTTTAATCAAGCAGTTCTATTTATGTTTTTCATCCTTTCAGCCTTCCGTACTTCATGTCTCACACCTTGCAAATTACTCATCTGGGGTTTGTATCATGAGTTCAATAACAGGAAATCTAATTAAACTGTTAAATCCCTGGCTAGTCTGTCTCTAAGTGGTCACAAGGCATATATGACTACGGTTGCCATGTGAATTGCAGGTGTGAAGTAGACACTGCTGCTATTGAAATCAGTTGATTTTCTAATTTGATTTACCTCCCCAGGAAAGACAGTTGGTTAGTCAAAGTCAGTAGGAAGTGTAACTTGAGAAAACTCAGCAGACAGGAACTGAGAAAACCCCACTCAGGGTAGATTGACATTCTTAGTCAGTAGTACTGCAGAACTGAGTCACTGCCTGTCTCAGCACCTTCACAAAGCCTGACACATACATACTTATCCCTGTACCCAGGGAAGTTAAGGACTCTTTAGTCTCAAGACTTGAAAGCTACACCGAATTGTAGAGTGATGTCATGCTTCATGCTCATGTGGTACTGTGGTCTGCTATGGTTCTTTAATACCTAGCTTTCTGTAACTTTTACGTAGGTAGGTCCTACTTCTTCAGGTATACTAGAAGCAAAGTATTATAGCCACTGCTCTACTGCTGTGGAGGACACCTTCACAGTTGCTGATCAATCAACATTGATGAAAGAAAGCATGTAAGTGGGTGCTTACAGTTTCAGAGGTTCAGTCTATTACCATCTGGCAGGAGCATGGCAACAGGCAGTGCTGGAGAAGCAGCCTAGAGAGTTACTGCCTGAGCTGCGCTTTGAAAACCTCACAAAGTCCCACCCCAGTGTCACACTTCCTCCAAGAAGGACATACCTCCTAATCCTGATATTGGTTTCTCTGACTAAGCATTCAACTATATGAGCCTATGGTGGCCATTTTTATTCAAATCTCCATACAGGGTCTAAAGAAATGACTTGGAGGGGTACAGAATCCTCATAGCTTGAAAGATCTTTCTCAGATTCCCCAGAAGTCTTCTCCATATGATTCACTTCTTTTAGACTATTGTAAGGGACATATAAATAAGTTTTCCTTTCCCCCATATCTAACATCATTTTATTGGGAGCTAATGTTATGAAAAGTTAGGTGGACCAATATCTAAATTACCAAAAATGGGACATGGAAATGCTTCAAGCAGATGGGCTGTCATTATACGTTTGATCCCTGTTTGTGGGAGGTTTGAGGCAGGAAGATTAGATGTTCAAGGGTCTCTTCAGCTATATGAGGCCCTATCTCAGACAGACAGACAGACAGACAGACAGACAGACAGACGGTGGGGTGGGGAGAGGAGAGGAGAGAGAAAAGAAAAGAAAAGAAAAGAAAAGAAAAGAAAAGAAAAGAAAAGAAGGAAAAGTTCCAAAGCATTGATGCATAAAAACTGCTGGATTAAGAGGTTAGCAACTAGCAAGTCCTTCAACCTTGCCTTGTCACCCATGTTAGCTGAGACAGTAATGCATCACTATACTTGGTCTTTAGTACACATTGTTTTTCATCTTTGAATGAGAAGGTGGGTTGGGTGGGACCACCCCATGAGCTCACTGTTTTCTCTGCAAGGAAATGTGTTTGTTGGTAAAGGTGACTATATTGAAAGGAAACTCAATGGCTCTCCGTATATGAGTAGTATATGTGTACTTTTCAGTAGTGCCAGAAGTCAGAGGCCAAGGTAAAACTCACAAAACAAAAAGATAACTTATATACTCAGAATAGTCTGAAAACAATGTTTTGTTTTGTTTTTTTAGTTTTTCCATTTCCCCAATATCTAAATGTTGATTTTTAAAAAGAAAAGCCATGATTGTCATTTCCTTGCATAAAGTTATTTGAACTGAATTAGTTCAATGAGGAGTAAAACTTTCCGATTTGCTTACTTTATGATCTTCTTCTATTTTTTTTTTTTTTGAAAGCGTAGGCATGACAAAGGTTAAAATTTAGAATAAATAACTAGAACCCCAGGAAGCGTGAACAGTAGCAAGGTCATGTATTAACTAACAACTTGAGCAAATTTTATTTAAAACGACATGGACTAGTAAGGTGGCTCAGCCAACAAAAGCACTGATAACCTGAGTTTAATCCCTGGAATGACATAGTAGAAGGAAAGAACTCACTTCCCCAGGTTGTCTTCTGACACATACAGGTGTGGCCCATGGTGTGTGTGTGTGTGTGTGTGTGTGTGTGTGTGTGCGCGCGCGCGCGCGCTTGTGCATGTGTGCTTGCGTGTGTTTGCAGGGTAAGGAGAGGTGCATGAGAATGATAAGTCCAGGTCCTTCTGGGTGCTGGTGTGTAGTAGATTTTCTGCCATGTCTTCAGGATGGTTTCCAGGAATGGGATATTCTGTCTTAGGGGAAAAAAAGATAAGGAACTACCAGAGCCCACTCCTGGCATCTTCCAGCCTATGGCAAGGACTAGGCTGCCCACACACTCAAGGACATTTCAAACATTTAGCCAAGAAAGAAACTGGACACTTCTTTGTGGTCTTTTCACCTTGAACTGCCTAGTGAGTTTCTGTGCCCTGTTCCCATCAACAGTAGAATAGATTTTACTCTGGCTTCTTGTTTGAGAAGATCCAGTCTGCAGTTGCATGGACCCCTCGCTTTGGGGAAGAGTGTCTTGTCAGGAGAGAGCTTTGTGGAGGCAGCTCTTGACTTGACCTGGCAGTGCCTCAAGCAGAGAGCAGAGAAGGAGGCTACCAGCCATATAGCTTCTTCCATTAGACCCTGCTCCTCCAGCGGTGCCGTGGCTCTGTGACAGGCCTTCACTGGAGCCTTTGGGGGACAAGTAAGTTCACACCATAACCATCAGACACAGAGAATCAGAAAAGGCTCCCTTGGGGAAGCGAAGGCCAGAAACAGGAAGGTGGGAGAAGTTCCAGAGAGCCCTTGGCTCTGAGATTGCTCCTTTGGCTTAAGTACTTGGCAGACTGAAGAACCAGCCTTGAAGATACCTCTTTCAGAGCCACAACACATACATTTCAGGGTTTGTAAAATTCCCTACAGACAGCAAATGCTTTTCTGTCAAAAAAAAAAAAAAAAAAAAAAAAAAATGTGGAGTTGATCCTGAAGTTTTAAAGCCAATCTCCTTGAAGTATAGAGCCTGAAGTTTTCTGTAATGTACTTCAAGGTTGAAATATATTGCAGCATTCTTAAAAATCCTTTCATAATATTGGCATTGTTTCCAAATTGTATGTGATCCTTGTTCTAAAGCCTTGTTTTTTGTGTTTTGAAATGTAAAGAAGTTTAGGAGAAAACCAGAAGTCTGTCATGGCATCTCTAGTCTGTGGAGCCCATGTCTTTAAAGTGCAAGTACAGGCCTGTTTATGACACAGTGTGGTAGGACTTAAATTACTCTAGTTCCATACTTGAACATATGGAAGTGAACACCACTCTCAGTATCCTGCTTAGAATTAAGCTGTGCTATTAATTTAATATATGCTCAAGATTTAATTTGAAAAACTATTAATGAGTTTTTATTATGTATTAATATTTTAAATCCTTTGGGCTAAGTAGATGATTCAAACTAATTTTTCATTCATTTATTTATTGTGACTTCTAAAAATGAAATATGTTTTACACATTTCCACTGGACAGCACAGTCATTAGCAGTACCTAGGATATATATTGTATCTATATTCTAAATCTTTCACCAGCCTAGATTGTAGAATGTATATGAGAAACAAGGAGAAATTGCCTGTTTTAATTTAACCAAACAAAAGTATTATACAGGTCTTTCTTTTTCCATCAGAATGCTCTCTCACTCCTGACACTAAAAGAAGTTTCCTTCCTCCACCCAGTTGCTAACTCCTAAGGTGTCCTCTCTCCTCTCCTGCCTTGCCTCACTTGCACTGGAAGGATTGGCTCCCTACATTTGGACGGTTGAGAAGGAGGGTGGAATGGCACTCACTCAGCCCCCCTCTGCTCACTGCTCATCCTTCAAACCCCCAACTCTCCCCATCCCAAAATTCACAATCAAAGTGGAGAAAATACAAAGATTCCTCCCCCCCCTCATTGTCTTTTGGCTTTACTGCCACATCCTATACTGCTAGCTCTGCGTGTGTCCCAAAGGAACTCTACAAGAGGGGAAGAGGCTGAGGCCTCCTCTGAAATGCAGATAAACCTTCCTTCAGCTCTTTGAGGGCTACAAAGACCAACCTTTCTCACCCAGGTGGCTTTTGTCTTTCCTTGTGCTAAGTGAAAGCTGGCCAGGAGGAGGAAGCTACCTCATGGAGTGAGGAAGTGGGAGACAGCTGTGGAAAACCCGGATGGCCCAGGCCTAAAATCTACTACTATTTACATGCTAATCAAAACCAGAATTGGCTTTTCTCCCTCTCGTTTGATCTGATTTGGAACTTTGTGACTTTTCTCTGGTATGGCATTTTACCCCCCTGTGTTTTCCCCATTGTTGTTAGCTGTAAAAGTCTTTGAAATTCTCAAAATGAAGGAAGGTTTTCCTCTGGAATAAGAGAACCAAACAAGCTGTGAAATGCTTTGTGTTCCTGGTGGGTCTGTAGGTGGAGAAAACCTACCTTTGAAGATAGAGATGGAAGCAGGAAGAAGCAGAGGGAATTAAAAAGAGAAGTCTATGCTGAGTGGAGTGTGGGTGACAGGGTTTCAGGATGCTCCACTGAATGAATTCCTTAGAGGAGCGATTACGTGAGCTTTTGTTCACCCAACAGAAGGGAGTCAAAAGTCAAGGCAGATCACATTTAAGGGGGAAAACTGGTACAGGGTTTTCTTTTGTTTTATTCTTTGTTTTGTTTTTGTTTGAGATGGGGTCTTATGTAGCACAGGATGGCTTAAAACTTTTTTTATAGCCTGGGTTATAGTGGAACTCAGTGATCCTCTGTCTCAGGCACGGATGTGAATTATATGTGTGCAACACGATGACCAACAACTTCTAGGCTCTGTGTCCTGCTTTTGGGGGCAGAGAGGGGTGCAGGGGAAGGAGGGGAGCAGGTGGAAGGATATGGTCTGCGAGCCCCTTTCCTTCAGCTCAAGTCCTGCACTGCAGGGCAGGGTCTCCCTACTCCAGGAACCTCTGTGTAGAGATGAGGGTATAGGAAGCATCGCAGTTACGGAAGAACAGCAAGTGAAGAAATGCAGCAAGTGTGGTGTCAGATAAATGACTGTAGATTTCCAAAGTAATGTTGGTTCACCTAGAAGATAATGAAATCTAAACTAAGAATTTTTTTTTTAAGTTTTCTGCTGTTAAACAAAGCATAACAAAGACTTAGATGGAAATGAAGCCGGTGGCCACCCAGGAACTTAATGTTTCATACAGCTGAGGGACTAGGAAGACAACCTCTGGGAGGCAAGCAGACAAGGAGAAGAGCCATGCTCAGGTAGAAAAGATAGTGAACTTCCAAGATGGCTGGCTTCTTCCTCATCCTCCTGACCTAACAAAAGCTTGGCATCTTAAAGCAAAGGCCTTGGAAGTTTTTCTACTTCTCTCCTGACGGCAGATCCCGATAGTGGACTGGCCCAACAAGTTAGAGGTCAGATCAGGACAAGTTACACAACAGTTGTGGGCCAATCAACAAATCTGTCTTTCTTCAAACCAGCCAACCCTAGATTAGGGGAGGGGAGAAAAACTCTTCAGATATTTAAAACCCCAGCCCTGGAAAAGAGATTTGATTTTTGGCTTTCCATGCCCACCAGCCCGACCCCACCCCTCATTTGGGAGGGTCTGCTGCATGCTTGTTTGTCCTCACCCCATAAATACCTGTCTTCACTTGCTGGCTCTGCCTGCTCCTGTCGAAGAGTTCTTTCCTGTTACCTGTTGTGCTTCAAATTTCTCTGCCTTTTAATTCTTCATTGGCAGAGAAAATGAACCCAATCATTACTCCTAGACTGGAATACAACAGCCGTGCTTGTTTTGATAACCTTTTTATCCATCAATTTAAATCAGAGTGAGTAAGCAGCTCTTGATTTAACATCTCTTCCAAAGCAGCTTTTCAGGAGTTGCATGCCAAAGGAATGAGATATCTCAGACTTCCCTTGTTGTTGGAAAAGATTCTGACTTTAAATGAGCTCACCTGTGGAGCCTGAGATTTGTGTGTTTGTTTTGGTTTTGTTTAGGATTTCATTTTGGAATGGCAAAAATAAAAGTTGAGGGTCAAGAATTGTAGCTTAGCTATAGAGGCACATACCCAAGCTTAGAAAAACCCTCAAGAAGATCAGATGCTCATGCTCATCCTGTTATTTGATGAATTTTTCAGTATCCTGGGATAGATGCGACTCTACCCCACCCCAAAAGTGCTAAATTTGATGAAATGATACATATGTGTACTGAACTGTGATTGGACAGAGAATGGTGACTTAGCAATCTCCAGGTTTGTTGGTTCAGTTGGTTATGTCTGCTACTCAATGGCATTCCTTTTTTTCTGGATGTAGGACCCATGGGTTCTTGTATTCTATTTTAAAAGAAAGGTAGATAGTTCTTTTATAGCTTCAGAAGACAAAAGCCAGAAATCAGACTGTCTTTTCTGCTATTGCTGTTTCATTATTAAATACTCAAATGTCATATTTGGGTTAATGTTCTAGACCTGGTTATAAACCATCTCACTTAGTAAAAATCTAGATATCCATTAATTTCATTTGAGTTTGAAGGCCTTTGTTTATTTGTGTGTGTGTGTGTGTGTGTGTGTGTGTGTGTGTGTGTGTGTGTGTGTGTAGGTCAGAGAATAACTTGAAAGAAATGGTTTGCTCCTTCTGACCTGTGTATTTCAGGGATCATCTCAAGTACTCGGGTCAATAGGCTTGGTGGCAAGCCTGCCACCTAAGGTTTTAAAAATAATCTTGGATAACTTCTTTTTAAATAAAATGACTGGAGGGAATAATCAGCCCAGTTAAAAGACACTTTTACATTCTCATAGCTATAAACATTAATTTGAAGTAATGCTGGTTTATTTGATTGGTTAGTTTGTGTATCTTGAGAAAGAACACATTCAAATAGACAAAAAGTCTATTTTTACCATTTTGGAAGTCTTCATAAGACATCCAGCAGACTCACCAACTACAGATGGGCACACATCCCTACCAAAGAAGTGTGTGCCTGTGCTCAAGCCCAATCACCAAAGCACAGGAACGCCACTTCTCTAATTTTAATTTTGCCACAAATTTTGTGACTTGCTTTTAGACTTGCCCATTTGATGATCCTAATAAATGAAAAGAAGATAGCTCATTCATATAAACTAATAACTTCACAATTTAATGTTTATTCATTTATCTCTGAAAATTTAGAACAGGGGGTATAAATTCTATATGACCAGCTCCACTAGCATGTCTCTGATGCAGAAAAGCCTTTCTTTCTGTCTTTTGTGTATAGTGTGAATGAAAGAGGTGCGCCTCATACTGATCACAAAGTATCATTGATGGAGTAAAGAGCAGAGCCTGTGGCTCAGGGCCTGATTCCAGCTCTCAAGGTTTCCTTAACCCCTTAAAGGGGTTTAAAACAGGACTTGTACACCTGGGTCTGTCGTGACATCTTGTGACTTAACCTTTTTAAATGCATTAACAGAAAATAGCATCTGAGGTCTATAGTAACTGAGGAGAACCCTTGTTTTAACCTGCCTACCTAACGTTCCCACCAATGTATTTTAAAAGTGGCTCAATTTGAAACTTTGTTCTCTTACTGTAAAACTTAACAGTTAGCAATCTGGAACTTGAATTTTTAGTAGACTTAATCTGTATTCCCTGGCTCTCTTGTATTTGGCTTCTGACTAAAATGAACACATATATTAAAGAATTTATTTTACATGGGATACAAAGAATCCAGGCAGATGTTATACTCAGCACAGAAAACAAGTCAAGAGTCTAAGCAGGGGCACAATAAAGACACTACCAAAATGGCTACTTCATGGTCAGGAGAAAGGTTTTTATTGTGGGTAAGAGAGAAAACATATCCGGGGCTTCTGTAAGAGTCCACCTCAGTAAGAAAACAGACTGGTCATGTCCAGGGCTTTCTGTGAGAATAGCAGAGAGTAATGAGAGAATAAGTGGGGGACCTTATATGTTATAGAGTGAGAAGTGAGCTGTAATCTGGAACAGCCTGGGGTGGAGTGGGTGACTGCAAGAAGGACCAGGAGGCTAGCATGTGCTTTGATATGCATAACAAGAACACGTGAAAAGGGATCTGAGGGCTCCAGAGGCTAGCAGTGCCTTTGGTATGCACCATAGGAAAACTCAATAGAGAACCAGATGACTTTTCAGTCAGAGGAAGGGGGAATAGGGAAGTGGCTCTTCCTGACAGACAAAAACAACCCCCTACCCCCCCCCCACACACACACCCCAGGTTCCTGAGGAGTACTGAAAGTATGCACTTGCAGTCCTATAGTCCCATATGAGCTGAGCCAAGGTTGTCATTTTGGACCATGTCAATGGATTTGCCCTTTGGGGGTGCTTGGTTTTGTTTTATAGACCTAATAAAGACATCATGAACTTATATGGGGTAAAGAGACATTGAGATAAATTTCAAATAGAGACAAAATTGGTATCTCTAGAATAAGGTGAGTAGGTGGGGGGTAGGACAGAATTGTGTACCTGTCGCTGTGGCCATCTACTTTACGGATGATAGTCATGTCCTCTGACAGCAGGGCTCTGAAGGAGCAAACCCTGAATACTTGTTCTAGGAAAGAGGAGCCTCTGGTCAGATCCTTTCATCCACTGATAACACTAAGCTTTTTGTAACTCCCTCTAAATACACTTTATTTAATTTATTGATTCATCTACAGTGATCTTATAAACATTCCAACTCATACCTGAACAAAGCTTATCTAGCACACGTCTTGTCACATCAAAGACTTCTAGCACCATGTCCAGGAAGTATTTTAGTCAGTGAAACCACACACAAATAATAATTGTGGCTGTCACCAAACCCAGATACTAATGCTCATGCCAGCAAGATTCTACTGAAGGGACCCTGATATAGCGGCCTTGTGAGGCTATGCCAGTGCCTGGCAAACACAGAAGTGGATGCTCACAGTCAGCTATTGGATGGAACACAGGGCCCCCAATGGAGGAGCTAGAGAAA
>NC_034600.1:44469342-44490652 GCF_900095145.1 Mus pahari | reverse complement strand
AGAGAGGCCCCTTGGTCTTGCAAACTTTATATGACCCAGCACAGGGGAAGGCCAGGGCCAAGAAGTGGGAGTGGGTGGGTAGGGGAGCAGGGGCGGGGTGGGGGGAGGTATAGGGAACTTTTGGGATAGCATTTGAAATGTAAATAAAGAAAATAATAATAATAAAGAAGAAAAGTTTAAAAAAAAAATTAATTGTGGCTGTAAATAGTCCTTGAAGAGGACTCTTGTCTGGAGCCTGAGGGCTGAACCAAGAAGACAGCAAGAGTGCTTTGCTTGACCTCAGTCACGAGGAGATCAATGTCTGCTTCCCTTCTGTGCACATTATAAGTGATCACATGAGGAGGGATGCATAGATTTGGAGGCCACATGAATTTTTGTAAGTCAGTGGATTCCCAGTTGAGTATTAGTTGTACCAACAGCCTGCCAAGGGTGGTAGTGGTGGTGGTGGTTTCTATTTAGCTCCTTATTCCTAATCCTTGGTTGAGAGATTTTTGGCGGTTCAGGTCATGAGGATGAGAATAAGGACGAGGGATTATTCCTTAGATGCCTGTAGAACTCTGGAATCACTTTTCTTAAAGTAGGGTTCTTTCTGTGTGGTGGTTTGCTGGGGTTCCTAGTATTTTGAGTTAAGTAGGAATGTGGGAATTCCTCTGCATAGTCCATTGCCCCAGATTAATTTCCACAAAATTTCTAGTCATGAATTTTAGATATTTGCATATATATTTTCTCAAGGAATTAAAAAGAAATGTGTTCTAAATTTCTAAACCAATTTTCAACTGTACTTTTGAAAGACAAAAGTCACTTGGTTGATTTCTTGGTTTGCTTTATGGCAAATTCTAAATAGGATGTTTCCAATTAATGTTTTGGAAATAATGCTAATCTGTATGGCAGAATACTGTTTGAAAAATTAATTGAAAGAAACCATTGACTGTTGCATCAGAGGGTGATGGTGTTTTGCAAGGTGCCAAGCTCTAGTGGGTGTAGGGTGTTTGTTATTCTAATGAATTTCCAGATGCTGTGTGTGCCTTTGTTTGCTTATTGACAGTCCAAGAAAGGATTGTTCACCAGTTTATCCACAACCTTAGTCAAGTCCATAACATTTTCTAAAAGAAAGTCTAAGATACTTAAAATCATTTCAAAGTGAGATGTTTAAAGTGAGCTTCCAGGCAAGCCTTCTGCCTTTCCTCTTTTTAAATGTTAAGTGTCTGCCTTGCCTTCCACAAGGTGTGGCAATGCCAGGCTATACTCTTGTGAAGTGTCTCGAAATCTTCCATAACTGCCAATGTGCCTCCCTAGGTGTCTCAAAGACTTGCTTGTTCTGATCCCTAGAGGTGGGAGCAGGGTCTTCCTGTTGTTTGTGTCACATGCTGCGGTGTTTACATGTTCCAGCACAAAGTATTAAACTGTTCTCTTCCACACTGAGCAACATCAGAGTTTTTGATTTATGTTATCAATGGAGAAGCCTTTCCCAGGACCTCGAGAGTAAGGAAGGAAGTTTTGTCATAATCAGTTAAAGAACTAATGAATGTGTCTGTGTGTCTATTACAGAGACATAAATGAAATGGTTCTGTAAATCAAAACAATAGACTTTTCTTCATCTCACATGAAAGGCATAAGCCAACCATTGTGCGCTGGCTTGTTTTCAAGGGCATGCGTGTATGTGTATGTGCACATGTATATGCATGCCTGTATGTATATGTGCATATGTGAAAAGACTGACATTACATCAGAAATAGAGTGATTCAGCCACAGTGTAAAGATTTACAAAGTAAGATGGCCTGCTTTTTGAAAAAGAAATTATTGGACATTAAAGATCACATTTTCAGTTTACTAAGCATTTGCCAGATGTACTTCTCTTACAAAATACTTCTGTGAAAGCATTCTACTGCGTGAGACAGCAAAATCAGCTCCTCTCGTCATGTAGGTGCTGGTGGGTGGATTGGTGGCTAATCTGTGCCATATGGCTACTCTGTAGTGGGATGGGATGGCACGCCCGGGAGCTTGCTCCATCCCTGGGCAGCTGCCTTGGACTTACTTCCTTTGATCTTCGTGTTGCACAGCTGGAAAAAGCAAGGCCTGATTTTGAATGACTCAATTAGACGACATATGGGACCATGGCCATAGTGTGCACCTTAGCTTTATATAAGCAGTCTACAGACAGTGTACTGTTTCATCTCAGATACAGTTTGGATTATTTGGTGTTTTTTAAAAAATGAAAAACAAACAAACAAAAAATGTAACTTTAAGTTGAAAAAGGAGAAATTTGGATGTTGTGAATATTTTACTAATAAATTTTGTTGCTCTATATTTCATGGAAGATTCTTTTTTAGGAGTTTCAGATGAGAAATAAAAAAGCAGGAGTGTGTGTAGTATGTGTAATGCATATAGTTTACCCATCACTGAGTACATGTTCAATATCTTCTCAAGTGTTGTTAACATTACGAGTTCTGTCTTAATAATGTCCCAGAACAGAGCAGATGTGTTGAGTAATTGGAAATCCAAAGTTACTTAGTCTTCCTTTACTTTCACTGTCTACTGTGACTGCCATAAGCCATCTTAAAACCCCGTTGCTTTCTGTCAGACAAGTTCAGTTGTTTGTTCAACTTTAGGAACAAAGCTGGTTTCCACACGAAAACGTGAGGGGAGACAGTTTCTCTCTCTATCCTAACAATTATGTATGACTATGGAAGAGCAATTGTAGAGATCATAGCCAAACTACAGGTCTCTTCTGAATTGTTATAACCATTGATAGCAAATATAATCTACCTTAGAGTTCCCATGAGAAAAACTAAACCAGTTTTACATTTCTGTGTCTAAGTGTCTTCTCTCATGGCACTGACCCTGACAGCGTTTTGAAAGTCTATAACCAGAACAGATAATAGAGCTGTGCTTGGGTTCTGATAGAAGGTGAGCAGTTAGAACCCATAGTATCTGGAGGTCTTCATTTCCTCTCAGGACATCATTATTAAACTGGAAAGTCTGCCTTGGCAGGTGGAGGGGATGAGAAAGCATGCTCTCATCTACCATTTGCAAAAGAGTATCATAGAATTCTCGAGTGACCTAACCAGTGACTGCCACAACAAGACTTAGAATCCACATTAGAAGACTTCCTCCATGGTTGTAACATGCTCGAGTGAGCACTGTGGCATAGACTTGCTTGTCAGGAATTTTTAAAAAGTTTTGTAAAAATATTTAAGTTAAAAAAATTACACAATCAAGAAGCATGCATGAAGATGTTATTTGAAAAAGAATGAAGAAGAATGAAGAAAAGAATGGTGGGAAAGTAGAGTTTATAAAGAAAAATTAGAGTCGTAAGAGTTGTTTAACGTAAGGAAACGTGAGGGTAACGCTTCTGCCCAAGGAGGAGTGTGCCCTAAACACTCAAGGCCATTTAAGGGCACTCAAAACAGAGATGCTCTATAAGTAAGTTCAGTCTCCCAAGTTATAAACATACAAAAGAGCATTTGAAGAAAAGATACAAACTCAGAAAACATTTAACCAAAGGCTCTCAGTTTGGTTTGCCTCAAAATCTCCTGAAATTGAGAGTGCAAGTACAACTCTTAAGGCCCCACCAGATGTTTGTGTCCAACTGTCTTTTAGTCAGATCTCAATATTTGTGTAGTTGGTTATGATTTGAACTGATCACATAACCATTAAACAAAGGCTGAAAATCATTTTTTACTTTAGTTAATAAGGGGACAGATCTTGGTAATCTCAAGAGGAATGGTGGGGTGGAGAATGGGGAAAACTTTAGTATTTCAGATGTTCAGACACCAGACCTTAGAGCAGCGAGGCAAGTTATATTATTGAATGTTCTTTGTACTGTGAAAGATGTCACGTATTAAGCAATGTATGGAAATCTGATTCTATATAATACATAACCATTGGTAACTAAGCAAGAAATTTTAAGTAGAAAATTAAATCATAGATTACTCCTTTACTTTGAAATATGACAACTCATCTTTAGGCAGTGTTTGGACTTTCACACACAGGATTGAGAAGAAACAAATTACTAAATTTATATTTCAGATGTGTTGACATTTATTCCTGTTGATAAATGAACATGAAATTATACAAGTTATCCTCTGCTTGCTTGCTGTGTTTCTTAAGTATCCTCATTAATTCTGTTCCTGTGGGGTTTGTTTTGGTTTTGTTTTCCATCTAGGATGGAGCTATGACGTGGAAGAGAAGAAGGTTCCGAAACCCAAGTCCAAGTCTTATGGTGCAAACTTTTCTTGGAACAAAAGAACAAGAGTGTCTACAAAATAGGTTGGAGCTGGCTACATTTCTGCTTGACTGTGACTGAAGTGTCAGCTGTGCACTATTTATAGTCCATGGATAATGCACCTCTTAATCTCCTAATAAATATGACCTTTAAACTACAGGTACACTTGGCAGTTTCTATTTTAAGTGTTTTTGATGTCTTACATTGAACATATTACAATATCCTGCACAGACAGATTTGAGACATTCACCCCTCTAGGAAATCATAGCACTTAGAATTTACCAACGTGAATGCCTGGAATCAGCTGCAGCCTAGGTGGTTTCTGGTTGCTTTTTATAGCCACTCAAGTCAATACCATGCATAAACTCCAAGCCATCGTTACTAAACCACTCTCAGGGAAATTCTTTTGCCATGGGAAGAAAAGGACATGGTTGTACTACAACCCAATGACTCTCAACTTAATTCCCTTATACCTAATGATCGCCTGTCTTATATTTCCTCAGTGCTTATGAACGTAAAAGGATTTGTCTGAGCAAGTTAAGCCCGTTCTTCCCAGTTCCATGCTTCCAGAAATAAGACTCAGACTCAAAATATATTTACAATACCTTGGCCATATTGCTAGGCTTTTCTCTGATTAGACCATAACTTAAATCATCCCATTTATTCTAATCTACATTCTGCCATGTGGCTGATTATTTGTGCTCAGGTACCATATGTCCGTTTCCTCACCTCTTCCTGGGAGAATCTTCCTTGTCTGGCTCTATCCCAGAATTCTTTCTGCCTCCCAGATGTCCACCTTCTAGTCCACCTTTTCCTATAGGCCATAGGCTTTTTAATTGACAGGTGATGCATCTGTACAACACATAAAATATTCTCTCTACAGTTGTCCATACCAGTTTTGCCTTATGCATCTGGTGATTGTGAGAACTTCAAATGGAGAGCTTTTATTCTTAGGAAATAAATTCAATACAAAATAAAGCCAAGTGTTTGGAGACCTTTAGTGTTGCTATTATGTTTTTAAAATAGAAATAAGCACATTTTACTGAAACTGGCCTAAGTGATCACCCATTAAGCCATGCTCTCTTAGAAAGTACCACGGCTACTAACCTGCATAAACACCTTGTCAGGGAGTCACTTACATTTCTAATTTTGCAAAGAAGATATACAAATCAAGACTTAAAAAGAATTAAATAATGGACTCAGGATGGCAGTGGTCCCAGGTACTGAAGGTGATACTGGAGTTGCCTGCTCCAAACCATGTACTTTGTTGCTTATGGTAGCTACAGAGAAATGTGCTTTAACAATAACAGATTATTCCTTTAGATTACATGTTCTTCATTGTTTACAGAGAAAATACATTTTCTCTGTTATTTCATGTATATCAGTAACACATCGCCTTAGAACAATGCAGAGAGAATACAGTTTTGTTCTGAGGAGCATATATTGAGAAGACTTTAAAGACATGTAAATGCACACTCTACCTCTATTTAAACAGCCAAAGGTGGCCACAGAGGTAAATGTAGAGATTTTCTCCGCAAGATTGTCTCTAAGAACTCGTAAGTAGACAGTATAGATGTTTTATCAGAGAAGCTAAAGGTGAATGGAGAATTAGGGAAGTACTAAAATGAGCAGTCCATCTCCATGCTGGAGAGGTGGTTTAGCAGATGACGGTACCTGCTACCAAGCCTGGAGACTGGGATTCAGTCTGACCCTTGGGGCCTCGGGTGAAAGGGAGACATCACTAGCGCACTGTGTTACACCCACCCAAGCACTTGCATATGCAAAGAAACTGTTAAACCAAGATTCGTCCATATGAATTTTTAAAAAGGATACCCAAGGTACATTGCTAAGTAAAAAGAAGCAAAGAATATGGTCCAGTGAGAAGGCAAATTAATTTAGATTGCTTTCAAATACATTGTATATATTTTGGGAAGCTTCTATGTATTAGGTTTACACCAAACACTCAAATGGCCCATAGTTGTTAACTCTTCTCCTCTTCAATGCCCTCCTTATCCCCCATCTTGCCTCCCCTCCCTGTTTGATCCTCCCTTTCCAGTCCCTTTATAACCAACTATTATATTTCACCTTCCTAGGGAGATCCACCCCTCACCTTAGTCCTTACTCTGTACCTAACCACTGTGGTTATATAGATTGTAGCTTGTTTACTGAAGACTTAACAGCTAACATCCATACCATATTTGAGTACATGCCATATTTGTCTTTCTGAAATCATCCACCTTGGGATGAATTTTTTTTTTAGCTCTCTTCATTTACCTACAAATTTCACTTTTTTGATGGCCATGTAATACTCCATTATGTATGTGTATCACTATTTTTTTTTTTTTTATCCATTCCTGGACATCTAGATTGTTTCTAATTTCTGATTATTAGGAGTAGAGCAGCAGTGAACATGGTTGGGCATAAAAGAGAAGAGGGAATTGGATATACCTCAGTAAATTAAAATGTTAAATCTAAAGCTAATCCAGGCACAAAACATCCAGGAAATCTGGAACACTATGAAAAGACCAAATCTATGAGTAATAGAAATAGAAGGAGAAGAAACCCAGGGTTGGGCACAGAAAATACTTTCAACAAGATTATAGAAGAAAATTTGCCTAGCCTAAAGAAGGGATTGCCTGTCAAGGTATAAGAAGCATAGAGAACACAAAATAGACTGAACCAGAAAAGAAATTCCCCACAGCACATATTAATCTAAACAGTAAACATTTAGAACAAAGAAAGAAACAAGAAAGAAAATGTTACAAGGGGGGAAACCAAGTAATAAAAAAGCAGACCTAGAATCACATCTGGTTAGTCAATGAAGACTAGTTATTTAGTATAGATTAAACACAAATTCAAACCAACTAGTTGTATTCAAACACCAATTTAGTGAGTCTTACAATGTTAAGTTTTTCTACACATTTGTAAACTGGAGAAGGTAAAGACTAAGTGACTAGGATTATCAATACACTGCTCCTAACTGGGGATTGTGCTTCCTGTGCACTGTGCAAGGTGCTGTGTGGGGTCCTGTCTCCTCTAAGGGCCTGCCTGACTTCTTCAGCCCTGTGAAATTAACCGTATGTGATAAGAGGACAGCCTGGGGCCCTGTGCACACTGCTCTGGAGTGGTGATCATTTCTTACATGTTCTGATTGTAGGCACGCTGGAGTAGTATAGAAAATTGAAAAGAAGAATATGATCATCAAGTATGCTACTCTAATTGTTACACAGTTAGGGTCTGTTTCTGGTGAGTTATGCCCTTGTATACATTTTTTTTTCCTTTTATCAAACAAAATTGAAATAATTTTACTTTTGAAAAACACCACCACACTAAATGCCAAACCCTTTTTACTCAATGTATTCCGGCTTCTGTCGATATCATTCTACCACATAATACTTAATTTCCAGAAAGTATAAATTTCATTATGTAACATTTGGATTTTTTTTTCCTTTTAAAGTTTCTTGCACTTCCATTGTAATAAATAGCTGGGACCTTTTTAGGTAGATTGTAAATGAGTAGAAGGAGAGGGGGCTGCACTTTCAGCATCTCACAGGCTCACTCACAGGCTAGCTCAGTGCATAGTGCATTGCTTGAATAATCACTCAAAATATCGTTAACACCCAAAACTTACACCGAATGCTCAAGATACTTATAAAATTGTTTTTTTTTTTTTATTTTAGGGGTCAAAGTATTAAAAATATAATTGTTTTCCTAAATAATTTTTAAAAAAAAAAAGAAATCTCTCAAAAAATCCCAAACACTGAAAAAGATTATCGTATAATTAGAACAGGGTCAATTTCTTTGAAGGCAAATTTCAGTCTTAAATGAGTTTAAGTCACAAAACTGCCAAGAAAAATTAGATTCTGGTTTGTGGTTTAATTGATCACCTATAAATACAAACTGTTACCACTTACTGTTCTTTTGACTCAAATTAAGGGAGAAGATCTAAGCTGAGGAAACCAAATGGTGGAATTTGGCAGAGCTTGGGAAGGAAGCTTGAGTGTCTATGCTTGGTGGTGGTGCTTAACAAGGATGAGCCCAAGAGATTCCCTTCGTGCAGGAAGCATGCAGTTTTAATTACTCTTCTTTTTCTCTGACCAGATGCCAGAATCAACTTAAGGGAGGAAGGATTTATTTTGGCTCGTGGTTTTAGAAAGAAATTGTGGGTGTTAACAACCACGGTGATGGAGACAGCAGAGCGGAACAAGCACTTCATGTAATGGCAACCAAGAGACAAAGAGAAAGCCAGGCCACACTCCGCCTCCCAGTAATGGCCAGCAATTGTCCGTTCGTTATGGTAGAGCATCTTTGAAAATGCCCTCAGAGATATATTCAGATCTCCTAGGCGTGTCTTACCCAAGCAGTCCAGTGAAGAGGCACAAATGCAAGACTGATTTTGAAAACTAACTGTATTAATAATGTTATTTGGTAGCAGTGTACTGCAATAGTAAATTTTCTCTTAGCCCAGAAGTCACAGATATTTTTAAATTTCACTAGATTTTCTCCAAGTTTTTTTTTTCCATAAAAAGATGGAACATTTGATAATGGAAACTCAGTGAAATGAGTTTCATGTTTTATTATCCCTTCTCCTGGGGTGTAGATAAGATTTCATTGCTAAATATGCTACGTATTTCAGAATATACCTTGGAGGGAGGACACCAACATTACTCTATATGTTGTTCTAAGTGTTACAATAAAAACAAATTCATGTATTCACTCAATAGTTCTTATTTACCTAATATTGTACTTTGCGGGTGGAGGAGTGAGAAAGGGTCTCCCTAAGTAGCCCAGGCTAGCCTTAAAGTCATAATCCTTCAGCTTCAACCTCTCAAGTGTCACCACTACAGGAATGTCCACCACACCCAGAGGCGATACTGTTTTTCCTAATGGTTTTCCTTAAAAGTAGAATTTGAAGGGGGTCTGGAGAGATGGCTCAGAGACTAAGAGCACTGGCTGCTCTTCCAGAGGTACCAGCAACCACATGGTGGCTCACAACTATCTGTAATGAGATCCGATGCCCTCTTCTGGTGCATCAGTGACAGCATACTCATATACATAAAATAAATCTTTAAAAAAAAAATAGAAGCCACGCCTTTAATCCCAGCACTTGGGAGGCAGAGGCAGACAGATTTCTGAGTTCAAGGCCAGCCTGGTCTACAGAATGAGTTCCAGGACAGCCAGGGCTAGACAGAGAAACCATGTCTCGGGGGAAAAAAAATAGAATTTGGAGTATACTCTAAGTCAATAGTTCACATTTCCATTGGACCTCAAACTCCCTTTTTTGTTTGTTTTGATTTTGAGAGAAGGTTTCTCTATGTAGTCCTGGCTGTCCTGGAACTCCTTCAGATCAGGCTGGCCTTGAACTCAGAGATCCACCTGCCTCTGCCTCCCCAGTACAGATATTAAAGACAGGTGCCACCACACCCTGCTTTTTTTTTTAAACATTTATTTTTATTTTATGTGTATGAGTTTTGTTTGCATATATGTACAATGTATGCATGTAGTGCCATCAGAGGCCCGAAGAGGGTGGCAGATCCCCCAGAACTGGAGTTACAGATGGTTGTGAACCACCATATAGGTGCTAAGAACCAAACTCATGTCCTCTGCATGAACAGCAAGGGCCCTTAATTGCTGAGACATCTATGTCACTCATGTCTCCCTTGCCTGTTCATGATTTTTGCTTTTTTTTTTTTTCATATCACTGGACATTATTTAAGAAACCAAATTTAGTCACTGTGTAGAATATTCCCAAAATTTGGATTTCTTTGTTTCTTCATGGTGAGATTCAGGTTCAACATTTATGGCAAGATTGTTCTCTCTGTAATAAGTATGTTCTCCAGTAAGTTTGTTGTGTAACTGCTGGGACTTGAACTCAGGGCTTCATGATCTCACACTGTTCTAAGCGAGCCGCCGTCTCTCTTGCCCATGATTATTATCTCCTGGTTCTGACATTTCTTTCAGATTTACTAACTGGCCCAGGTAGGTTTTGTTGTTCATGTTATCATTGTTGTGCTTAATTACCAGTGACTAACAGATTCCTTCATTCATATTCCTTACTGTCATGCATTTCGAGTGCTTTCAAACTGTCCTTCATATTTCTTCCTCCATTCCTGACATTTTACATTCCTTTGCACATTCCCTCCTCAGAACTAGAACCATTTCTCCAAGGAGCAGTGTTTGATTTCAGTGGAGAGCAAGGTTTAGATGTCTTGTAGGTTCTCATTGTTTCATCTAAAGACCCATTGAGGAGATAGTTCACAGACACACAAACATACACTTGGTAACCGGTTCCAGTCCTGTTGATGCCAGGGCTACCAGAGTCCCTCATTAATAAGAGAACTTAAGAGGGAACTCAAACAGAGGCTCCAGGACAGTATCCTTAGAGTGTAAAAGAAAAACTCCAGGGCAGGCTCTCTGTAAATCTCTGCAGCTGCCTGGAGGAGAGGAAAGGAAAGGAGGTGTGAAAGGCAGGCATGCTGTTAGGTTGTCAGTGGCAGGCAAGTAGGAGGGAGATGGGGTGCTCTAGAGACAGATAAGGAAGCCCATGGTTCTAGGGAAAGCATGTAGATGAGCTTGCAGGCAGGCAGATCCAGCCGAACCTCATAACTACGAGGGACTGTGCTGGCAACAGGAATTCAGGGAAGGAAAAGTATGCTATCTTAACATGAACCCTCTTCCCAGAGACGGTCCCTTAGCCAAGTACTGCCTAGCCTGCCCAACTGGGTTAACTCTTATGGGAGGAGGCAAGGGCAAGTCTCCACCTAGAGGTAGATGCCATGCTTTTGTCCTTGTTCTCCCTGCCCTCTGCTGTCTACTATTCGTGTATTCACTACTCATCTGTTGTATTCCACCGTAAATGCAAAATGACTTAAAAGGGTTAAAGTGCTTGCCTTACACATGCAAAACGGTAGGATCGATCCCCAGAACTGCTACATGGATGGAGGGATGGATGGATTATTATATTATATATTATATATACATACATACATACATATACATAATATATGTATATCTTTAGGGTTTTTTTGTATTTATGTCTTTAGAGATAAATTTATACCTGTAATCCCATTCATTTGAGTGGCAAAGGAAGGTAGATCACTATGACTTCAAGGCCATCCTGGTCTACGCAGTCCCTGGACAGCCAGTGCTATGTAAACAAACCCTGTCTTAAAATAAAACAAAAACTAACAAAACTGTATAAAGGATATCAGAGTACTGTGTCCTGCGTTCCCTGAATTAGGTGGTAGTTTGGTTCAAATATGCTGTTAGAATTCATTAGCAGAGCAGGCTGCAGTCAGGTCTCCTAGGACTGTTACTCTGACTAGGGTGTTGTCCCTCATGAAGCAAGGCAAAATGAAGAAATGTCAGAAGAAGTCTTAACATTAGCATCTGGAAAAAACAGAAAATAAGATCCCTCTTTAGTTTTCCCTTGTCATATAAAACAGAACAAAATCATTAGCATTGTTTAATGAGGCATTTACTTTTTGTCGTGATTTGGTTTTTTGTTTCTCAGTTTATGCTTGAAAAGATGAACTCACTTCAAATTACGTTTAACACAAGATCCAGTAAGCTATCGAGCTGCACAGCCATGGCAGACAGTAGGAAACGGGGGTCCGGACCTTAGCATAGCAGCCAGCAATCCTCGGCTATAGAGCAAGTTGGTAATAAGGAGGATGAGGGAAAGAGAAGAAAGGGCAGAATCAGCCCCTTGGGGAGAGTGTTTCTGATAAATGAAGAGGAGGTAGGAAGGGAAGAACCAAGAATGCCAACAGAGGACTCTTAGAGTCTCTTTGGGATGGAAAGCTACACACCTCTAGATTACTAGGTTCTGCTGGGTCAGAGAATGACATCCCAGAGCATGGCATGCTCTGAGTGAAAGATGTTGGCAGTGTCTCAGAAGCAAGGCTTCCTGGATCCTTTCCCAACTCCCCATCCCTGCCCCTAGTACATCATAAAAGATACAGTTCCTCTCCTCTGGGGAAGAGCATTAACTATGGAAAAGCAAACCATAAAGCCTAAGGAGGCTATTCTCTATACTGCCATCTCTGAACGTTGGTTTTGAGTCCCTTTGTGACATAGTTCCCTTTGTGGCTGCATCCTATCTCTATACCTAAAAGGAACACACAGGCCAAAGGAGTCAGTCATACTGCTACTAGGTTAAAAATGGTTCACCACTGGAATATGAATAGATAAGCCAATCAGAAAGAATGGGAAAGTTCAGCAAGCAGTCCATCACATACAGACATTTGTTGCAGGATATTTGATCACAATGTGAACCCTGAGTTTGTTATTTACTGGAAAAACCTGTTTCTAGTTGTGGTGTGGCTCAGACCTAACAAACCATTAATCCAAGAGCTTTTTGCTTATTGTAAGCAGGATTAAACAAAGTCAACCATAGATCAAGAGGCAGGGCCAGCAACCCCATTTGACAGGAAGTGAACATAGGAAAAGCCATAGAGAGTAAGAGGGAGTCAGGAGGATGGATAGAGAGGCGCACAGGAAGTAGAAGGGAGGGACATTCTCTTTGAAAGGTCTTTTGAGAGGATGTAGAAAAGGAGAGATTTTATTCTTTGGGGACATCAGCTGAAGAAGAAAGTCATCTGTGTGCTTTCTCTGTCTCTGAGCTAGCTGGTTTTCACCATAGCATCTAGCTCCCAAGTTTTTATTGGTAAAATCAAACAGAAGTTGTATATGATAGAGAGACCATTCCCAACACTTGGAGGGAAAGGCATCCTTTGAGTAATATTAGGGAAAGTTTGTACCATGCATAAGAATAAACTGCAAACACATCAAAGCCTTGACTACCGGGAAAGGAGGGTGTGCTCATACGAATCATTACTGAATTTCTCTGAAGCCTGAGTAAGGATAGGCTTCTTAGCTTTAATTGATTTTATATTTATGATTCACACAGTAAAGCAGATTTATAACTGTTACTTCAAAAAATAATAATTTAAAATGTATACACACATATATTGACACATATAGTGACTTCGGTATTTTAAAAAATACCAGAAGCTATTCAGATTTATCGACAGGCTGAAAGTTACAATTAGAAAAGAATAAGTTTTGGTATTCTTCACACACAAAGTGACTGGTTAAATTTATTGTTGTGAATATTGCAAAATACCTAGAAGACGCTATGTGAGCTGACTGATGAGTTAACATGATATAGTAATTTCACCGTCTGTATCTGTAATCAGATATCACACTGCACTCCCTAAATATCATGTCAGTTAAAAGCAAAACCTTAAAAAAAACAAATATGATGACTAAATTATAGAATATCAAAAGCCTGGGTACTACCTACCTGTTTAAAAGTGAGGAAAGATTTTCAGATTGATACGGAATAACCTCTAGAAAAAAGGCAACTGCAATATAGCAGGTCTTTGTGTGTAACATATGTGTGTGTGTGTGTGTGTGTGTGTGTGTGTGTGTATATATTTGTGTACATATATATGTACACAGATAGGTACATATACACATAGGTAGGTACACATACACGTACACATATAGATAGGTACATATATACATGTACACATGTAGATAGGTACATATATACATGTACACATATAGATAGGTACACACATAATTCTATTTTCTGTGTAGCAGAAGGCAAAACCAGAACCCAGTGTAATTCTTGACCTTCAGGGGATGGATGGGAGCCAAGCAGTGGCACTTGGAGGTGAACGATACCTCTCTATGGATAATTTTGTGTTGTTTTGACTCGTAAGCAGGTTAAACATACTACATGTTTAAAGAAAAGTAAATCAAATACAAGAAGAAAGAAGTCCTAAAATATAAAGCAGACAGAGAAACAATGCCATGTGTGCCTTAAATGAAACCAGAACCACAGTAAAGGGAAGAGCATATTCAGGTTACTCGGAGCACAGCGAGCCTTCAACCTTATATGCATGGCTAGATGGGGCTGGATGGCTGGAGAACTTTTCAAACAAATACTTGAATTCGCTTTTCAGTATGATTTCTTTATACCATGGTATGAGTAACACAATTCTGAAACCCATTTGCATACACACTGTAGTTGGGTTAATAAGTGCGCTGTTGTTTTGAGGTAGCCAGTTTTTTGGTTTTTGGGGTTTTGGTTGGTTGGTTGGTTGGTGGGTTGGGTTCGGTTGGGTTGGGTTGGTTTTTTTAACTGAGACAGTCTTACAAATATGGAATGGGGAAAGTAAGTTTCATAAAATGAAATAGGAATTACATAAAAGTAAACTTACTTTTAAAAATAACATACATGTGTAGACCTACTGGTACATAGATATTAGTACATTTATATACCCAGTAGTTTCTTAATGTTATCTATTGAAGAACAAGAAAACATAAAAACAGAAAAGAACAAAACAAAACAAAACACAATTTCAATCCAGTCTGCAGTGAGAATCTGGTCTGTGCTATGATTTGGATCTCAAGTGCTCTCCCAAGGCCTTTGTCTAAATGCTTGACTCTCCCATGCTGTTGAGAGATACTTGAAACCTGAAGAGAGTGAGCAAGATTCTGGTTGTTGGGTGAATGACTTTGAAGAGAATATGGTTCTGAATCCTCATCTTCATCCCACCGCCATGGTGTGACCCAGGTATTTGCTTCCTCATGTGCTTCCACCACTGTGTGCCCCCACAGAGCAGGACTGAGTGGTGAGAACAGAGACCCCCAGAACTGTGAGCTGAAGGAAACCTTTCTCTTATAAAGTTGATTGCCTTGAGTGCTTTACTATTGTAATAGACTAACGCAGACCAACAGACGTAGACAATGGGCATCAAGAAGAAAGATTCAGGTCAGGAAGATGACTTGGCAGGTAAAGATGCTTGCCACCAAGCCTGACAACCTGAGTTAAGTTCTGGAGACTCACATGGTAGAAGGAGAGAAACTAAGTCCTGAAAGTTGTACTCCTGACCTTCACATATGTACACATACACACACACACAGTAGAACTTCACACACACAAAATGTGTGTTAAGTGTTGTTTCTATAACTACACTAGAAACAACATAGAAAAGACTTTACAATTGGTATATAAGAGAAATTTGAAAACAATTTGGTTGTAGACAACCAAACCAGAGAAATGTCTAGAATCCTGTGAGCCGAACTTAATGGATGATTGTTGTGACCGCCAAGAAATAGAATGCCTTCATAAACATGGATAGTGAAGATTCTGTTGACAAGGTTTCTGATGGAAATGAAGTCTGGGGAATTGGATAGAGACCACTCAGGTTACTGAAACCACTGTGTAAGGCTGGAAGAGAGCTGAGTTAAAAGCTGATGGGATTAGTTGATCTGAAAGGTGAGGTTTTGAGGGAGCAGAGGATGCAGGGAGTAGCCTAAAAATTACTAGTGGCTCTTAGATTTAAAGTAAGACATGGGAGCAAAAACAAAGAACTGAGTGACAGAGAAAACTTTCATTTTGGCCTCAGTAGTAACATCAAGTTAGTCAGAGAAGTGCACCTGTTAGAAGGGTTAGCACAATTAGAAAGATAAAAATGATAAGTAAATAAGTAAATAAAAGCCGGGCGTGGTGGTGCACGCCTTTAATCCCAGCACTCGGGAGGCAGAGGCAGGCGGATTTCTGAGTTCGAGGCCAGCTTGATCTACAGAGTGAGTTCCAGAACAGCCAGAGCTATACAGAGAAACCCTGTCTCGAAAAAACCAAAAAAAAAAAAAAAAAAGTAAATAAATAAAAGAGAAATAGATGGCTAAGCCATAGTCATCTCAGGATCAAAGATGTAAAAATATACTTTCCCACAAATTTTCAAGGTTTGTTTATTTATTTATTTTTTCTGTTCTTTAAATTCCGGAGCCACTATGTGCTTACAAAAGGGAACTCGTTCCCTGAGGCTTCTAGCTGTCAAGACCATGGACCCACTGGAGGCATACATAGGTATAAGCCTACTTACAGACCTTGGCATCTTCCACATACTGCTGATTTTGAAAGAGTGCGCATGTAGTTGTTACATGATAATGGATGCTTCCACTGGGCTGTCAAAGGAAAGTCTGGAGGTCCAGGCACCATGTTACGGGGGGGGGGGGGGGAAAGTCCCTGGAAGCATCTTTTGATAGGCAGTACATGAAGCTGTGAAGAACTACACCGGAGACCTCATGAAAACAGAGATGTGAAATTCCTCCTGAGAGGTCCCAGAGAACTGTCAGCCCAAGAGGGTGGCCACATGCATTGCTGCAGCAAATTAGTCCACGAGGGAGAAGCTGCACATGTCCTGAGGATCCCACATCCCACCAGAGTGCCCCAGATGCCACACGTGGGGACCTCAGACTCTGTTTTCACTGCTGGGGTTTGGGCTGGCTTTGATCTGATGCTACTGCTATTCCTTTCAAAATGGGAACGTGTGTCCTGTACCATTGCATTTTGGAGGTGTGTAGCTTTTTGTTAGTTGGTTGGTTGGCTTTATAGTTCAAAGCTGAGACTTTTGAGCAATGCTGGACTTGTTAAGGTTTTGGAGAGTCTTGAATTAAACCCTCCAAAGATTTTGCATTAGAGATGAACAAGAGTTTTTGTGGATGGGGGAATGCTATAGTTAGGAGCTAGAGTGTCCCTCCCAAAGCCCATGTGTTAAAAGCGTCTTTCCAAACATGGCCCAGTATGGAGGAGGTGCATAGTTGACTGTAGGACGCTGCTCTCTTCCTGCCTCCCATGTCTCTGCCATGGGCTAAGCGGCTCTGCTCCTATTACATCTCACATAGCCCTCAGAACTGGACCCAAATAATCTTTCTCTCTGTGAACTGTTTGTGTTGGGGTATTTGTTATAGTAATGAAATTCTGTGTAACACAGTCTATAACAACATTTCTTCCTGAAATTAGCTGAGTCTTCCCCCTAAAATGTTGACTGAGTTATGCTCAATACAAAATGAGCTAAAAAGGTCTCAGTTTGCCATCCAGTTCAAACAAACAACTAAACAAAACCACAACTTAGCTGGAGTAATGTCCCATGTGTTTAATAGAACTTAGGAGCCAGAGGGAAGTGCATCTTTGAGAATTTGAGGCTAGTCTGGTCTACATAACCCATTCTAGGACAGCCAGAGCTACATAATGAGACCATGATTACAAAACAAAACTTTAAAAATGATATATGGAAGTGTTATGTATCACTTGAAGGGGATACTACTGGAGAAACCTAGACAAATTGAACAGAAAAAAAAAAGACCACATAACAAGTATGAACCCACTGTTGGGGAAAATAGGAACTCATAAGTTCATTACTGACAATAGAGATCATGCTGAATGGTGTCCAGCTAGTGTCAGAGCCAGGTACAGCTGCACATACCTGTGCTGCTGGCATTTGGAAGGCAGAGGCAGGCAGAGCTCTGAGTCCAAGGCCACCCTGGTCTACACAGGAAATTCCCAGCCCTTCAGGTCTACAGAGTGAGACCCTGTCAAAAAGAAGAACAGAAAGGACGAATGAGAGTTCTTGCTTTAAAGGAGAATGCCAAGTACCTACTGAGTGGCAAATTTGGAGGAAATGCTGGAGTTGGAAAATCAACAGTTTGAAAACATGATAGATAAAGTTTAACTAGGCAATGAGAATTACAGAATATCTGCCTCCAAAACTTGAAAGGTCATCTCTTGAAAAAATGCTAATGTAGCTAAATATAAAAAAAAATTTCTAGAAGTTGATGCAAAGAGCATACAAAAGAATCAAAGATGTTTCTCATGAAAACCTATCAATACTTTTAAAAGTAGGGATCTGCAACTTACATCAGGGCTGACCACTCCTACACCACCATCACCTGTTCCACCTGTTCCAGATCTGGACCACAGGCTCCATGCCATGAGAAGGGAGGGCAGGTTGGGAGGACCAGAGGCATGTAACTTTATAGAGCAGTGCCTAAGAGACCCACTTTGATCATGCCTGTGTAAGAAAGGGTTTCTTTTTTCCATCAAAGGGAGCTCGCCTGCCAAGAGCCAATATTCATAAATCCCCCACCTGGTAGAACTGCTTAGGAACAGACCCCCGTACATTCTGGGAACGTGATGGCTCAGAGCAGCTGTCTCCATCTCCCATTCCCTCATACCCTTTGTGCCAATTCTTTCAAACTAGGCAGTGGGAAGACCCCAGCCAATGGGGAAAAGGCTCAGTTTCCACCCATGTTAGAATTAAAACTGAGTGAAGTTGGGTCCTGGTAACATGAAAATAATCCCCTTGCCAAGTTGCTTTTGCCTTATGGTTTATGCAACAACAAGGATATTTGGGTTTGGTATCCCAATCTTAGTTTTCTCCACCCGGGACAGAAAGGCTGAATTATATCTAACACTATGGTGATCTCAACAACTGGTGGTGATCTATTAACCAGCTTACAGACCTCACTAAGCCCTCCCTAGAAATCCTCATATGTCTCACCTCTAGAATGCCTCTAACTGGCCAGGTGACCCCAGCACTGTGCTGCCATCCTTTTCTGCTGTCTGTGTGCATTATACATGGGTACCAGTCACCATATTAACTCTGTGGTGTTGAGAAGTGATACACAACTTTAAATACCCCAAGCCAAATAAACAGGTACCCAAATCTCAATGTGTCAGATCAGGAGAAGGCATACTGCCCTGGTTTCCTCCAGAAAAATGAAGTGGGCACATTCATAGATAAGGACTGAGAGACCCCTAGAATCTCTCCGTGGGCAGAGTGGTCAGGCGTCAGTACACAGGGTAATGCCTGCTTCTGCAAACACAAGACAGCAATGCACATTTTAAAGAATGCAAGGGCACAAACGCAGCTGCAGTAATGAGCAAAGGGAACCTTCTGAGGTTGTCCCCAAGTTCTCTGAGGTACCTGGCCAAGAACTCAATATCATAATCTTTTGTCGTTGTTGTTTTTGTTTTTTTGTTTGTTTGTTTGTTTTGTTTGTTTGGTGTTTGTTTGTTTTGTTTTGTTTTTTGAGACAGGGTTTCTCTGTGTAGCCCTGGCTGTCCTGGAACTCACTCTGTAGACCAGACTGGCCTCAAACTAAGAAATTCACCTGCCTCTGCCTCCCAAGTGCTGGGATTAAAGGCGTGCGCCACCACCGCCCGGCCTCAATATAATAGTCTTAAGGTAGCCCAGTCACCAAGGGAACATCACGAGACAGCTACGTGGAAATTACACATGAAGAAAACAAGGTGCCCAGCAAAGAGAAGTGGCTAGGAAAAAAAACCAGCTGAAAATTCTGAAGGTGGAGAATGTCATGACAGAAAGCAAAACGTAGAGTGTCAGCAGCAGACTCACACAGAAAATAGAGAAGAAAGGACCCTGGGGCCACTGGAACTCTGTCTTGATGCTACTTCTCATTCCCTGGACATGCTAGAAGCATAAAGAGCAGCCTTCTCATTCCATGGAACTCTAATTACTATAGGAGACTGTGAAGGTATCTGCGCTCTGTTCTAAGTTCCATCTCTTGCCCAGGGTGGAGACCGGCCATTTCAGGCTGCTCAAAAGGAGATAGAAGAGAGGATCATCCCTGTAATGTTTCCTTCCCAGAAACAACATGTCTGGTGCAGTTGCTGGGGACACTTGAAGAGAGCACCATGGTGCTGGTCTGACCTTCTCAGAGTTAGGACTCCAAAAAGCATAGCGTTTACCTTGTTCTTTGTTGTTTTACTTTGTTCTTGGTTTGTTTGCTGTTGTTTTTGTTTTGTTGTTGTTGTTTCTCCCAAATACTGGCCAAAAGCAGAGCATGCTTTCCCTGGCCTCCTGGGTATCTGCCACTTCTTTGAAGTTTTTTTTTTTTTTTTTTTTTTTTTTTTTTCGAGACAGGGTTTCTCTGTGTAGCTCTGTTGGTAGAGTGCTTGTCTACTATGTACCTCCAGGCCCCCTTTTATATTTTTTTTTTTTTTTTTTTTGACATGCTGCTGCCTGCAGACCTCTATTGCAAACTGCATGGCTTTCTCTCTTCTCCATTTTCTCTTCTCCTGGCAGCTGTGAAGCCCACAGCTTGCCTGTCCTGTTGTTTTTCTTTTAAACGCTAATAAAATTGTCCCTGACCTTCCTTTCAGGAAGGTTCATTTTTAAATGATTTTATTACTGAGATTAAGGACTCCAAAAGAGAAGCTAAGGGCCATAGGCATATTTAGAGAGAATTGACAAAAGAAAGGTAGAAATCTAGTCTAAAAGAAGAAGTAACCGAGGGCCACAGAGGGACTGAGCATACACAAAGCCCAGAACACTCCAGGCAAACTGAAATAAGGTTTTCATGGAGACACGGTATAAACATATTGTCAGAAATCAATGACAAAGACTTTTGAAAACAGCCAGAAAAAAATGAGTCACTGCTTGTAAGAAAAATCCCCATAAGACTGCAAGCAGATTTCTCACCAGAAATCTTTTAGGTCAGGAAGGTTAGATGATATAGGCAAACTCCTGAACGGAAAGGTAAGTCTGCCAACCCAAAATCCTTCACAACAAAGCTGACCCTGAATCTTGATATGGTTGGCAGAAAAGGCTTTCCCCAAGTGACTAACAGAAAGACATCCCATCCCAAGATCTGCCTTATAGCAAGCGGTTGTAGCAACAGATAGTTAATGATCAACATAAAACAAAGACAAAACTTGCCGGCAAAAGTTGACATCCTCGCAAATTCAGAATGTTCTAAACCTCACCGGGACCAGGACATTGCTCCAGCCTCCCTTTCACCTCCCTTTCTGGTAATGTTCCTTGAAAGAATTCAGATGAGGCATGCAACACAATGCAGAAACTAGGCGGGGTTTATTACAAGATATAGTGGACCGAGTAGGCGACGGCCAAAAGCAGCTCTGTGTTTAGGCAGGTTTTTGTACTATTTCTAAATCTTGGAACAGACATTGTTCCTGTGGGACGTTTTATGTCTAGGTGACTGACAATCCTGTGTGGGTCGACTCTTAAGGGAGAAGTTATGGTATGTAAGGCCTCCTGCTAGATAGTAAACGTTGACCTTCCAGCCAGTTCAGAAGGCCGAGTCTCTACCCAGGGCCAGGTACATGGCTCAGATCCCACTCTTTTGATGAGTAACATGTAACAGATTAGTAGATTAGAAAGAATTGCAGCAAAATCCAAAATGAATCTTAAAAAAAAGTAAGAGAGAGAGAGAGAGAGAGAGAGAGAGAGAGAGAGAGAGAGA
>NC_034600.1:44464758-44469246 GCF_900095145.1 Mus pahari | reverse complement strand
AAAAGAAAAGAAAAGAAAAGAAAAGAAAAGAAAAGAAAAGAGAAAAGAGAAGAGAAGAGAAAAGAAAAGCCTGGGAGGAAGAGCTGTCCCTTGGGTCCGGCGATGCTGTCCCTTAGTTTGGAGTTCTGTCTTCTAGTCTCATCTGTAGCTGTGCTGTCACAAAGATCTTCGAGCTTTGAGGGCAGCTGTAAAGCGTTCACCCTCTTTCAAAAGGCATTAGAACTTATAAGGACGAGCTATTGGGATGGCTCCCACTGCCTTTACCTGCTACCAAATTAAAAGTGTTAATGGGTACACATGGAGTGGGCCTGAGGTCATTTTCAAGTCAAAGACAGAGCAAGCCTCTAGAGGTCAGATTTGAAGGACGATAGCAAATCTGACATCTTCCACCCATCTCCCCCATGAAAACCTTGAGACCCTTCCCTTTTGGAAAATGGGGAATACTTTGCTTTGAGACAGCCTTTGTTCCGTTTTCCTGACTCAACTCTCTCCTCATCTAATTCCTGTCTTCTAATTTGCTTTGGGAGCAGTAACAGGTAATATAGGGCCACGAAGTCCTATATTACAAGGAACAAGTGGTATGTATCCTCCTGCCTCTACTCTTGTGTTTACAAGCTGGTGATTACAAGGAGGGAATCCATCTTCACTGGCCTTCAAAAATCTGCTGGTAGCTAGCTATCTAGCAAAACTTACCAAAAATAACTACAGATGCAGTATTTTAGACGCACTATTAAAAAGTGTAAATTCACAAACATGGTTGAAATGTTGAAGTTGATATCATTAAAACTGACCGTTACAAGCATTTTAAGCATGGAGATGAATGCATACTCTGTGTGTGTATATGTATGTGTTGTATATAACGTTTTATTTAAGTCTTATAATAGAAAAGCTTGGGGTACATTCAGAAAATATAAAGGAATAAAAGCATGTCATTACAAAAAGAAAAATAATCAAGTCAACACAGAGAAATAAAGAGTCAAAGGCGTATACAAGAGTCAGAAAACCATGAATGGCACACACAGCTCTTCCCTATCTCTAGTTCCATTAAATGTACTTTGCTAAAATTCTTTCATCAAAAGGCAGAGTGGTGAAGCATTAAAAGATGTGACAGTTAAAAAGAAAAGGGAAACAAGACACACACACACCCAAAAAAACCTTGAGCATTAAAAACGCAAAGCTCAAGTGAGATGGGTGTGGGGAGGTGTTGGGGAGTGAGGGGGAGTAGGGGGTGGGGGGAAGTGTGGGGGCAGGTCATTGGCTACAGTAGAGTCTTGCTTGACTCAGGGGCCAGGGGCTGTGGCAATCAACTGCCACCATAGCCACCTAGAACTAGTAGTAGTTTCCTGGACTTCATCTCCCGAACTTGAATACATTTCAGAGAAGACTTTTATTGTGTACCATAGTTTAAAAGCAAGCAAGCTGAGCTCTCAAGGGGCTGCCACTCAGGCTCTTTTCTAGAGGTTAATGAGACCTTTCTGGGTGGAGTCATTGGAAAGGAAGTGGTCCCTCGGGTTAATCCACCCATCCTAGTGACTGGGTTAGAACTGCAGGCACGCTTTCAGGGGTCAGTGAGGAACGTGATTACACACAGTTCTGAGGCTGCTGTGCTCAGAATTGTGATGTAAAGGAAAAGAAATATGAGAAGGAAAAACCAGGACATGACAGTGCCCTTAAACATCAATTGTCATTCCTGGCCTCTGACCAACATAGATCTGCTAGCATGACCAAAGACATCAAGGACAAGGAGCAGAATGGCTGTATTTGAGGGTCCCCTCCCCCCACAACCTAAAATGACCATCTAGGTTTCCTTCGGTTCTCATCAAAAGGATAAAAGAAAATATTGTGTGAAATAGTAACCAAAAATGAATAGCTCTGCTTAGGTATAATAGACTGTCAAAAATATCACAGGCATACTACCTCAGCAAGCCTTTAAAACCAGCATTCAGACGGCTGAGTCGGGGGATCATGAGTTAGGCTGGATTATATGAGAGAGTTGAGGAGAAAGGTAAAAGGGTTAAGAGAAGAGAAGAGAGAGAAGAGGGGAGAAGAGAGAAAAGAGAGGAGAAGAGAAAAAGAGAGAAGAAGAGAGAGAAGAGGGGAGAAGAGAGAAGAGAGAGAAGAGGTCTAAATCTGATCCTCTAGTCTGAAGGTCTCGACTGAAGGTCAATGGATGCGGTCAGATAAAATGGCTGGGCCTCTGCCCACTGGACCCTAGCCTTCTTTCCCATTGTTGTTCATGTCTTGATTTTCCCCTAGCTAAAGAAGAGACAAGAACAACCATCTTAACTCCTAATAACCCGGTGGAATCACATTGATTGATCGTGTGTACTGTCGTTCCTATGGTTTGTCTCAGAAAATAGAAAAGTAAACACCAGCCACTAAAACTATTACAGAGATGAAAATAGCAAAAATACAATAATTTGGGGGTCAATTCATCAAAAATTATGTAACAGCCACACCTTTAATCTCAGCAGTTAGGAGGCAGAGGCAGGCAGATCTCTGTGAGTTCAAGGCCAGTCGGGGCTATGTAGTAACACTCTGTCTCAAATATTAAAAACAAACAAAACAACAACAAAAACTGTTCAAAGTTGTGAACATACACACAGCCAGCACTACGGCATGCAAATGAAAGTGAACCTGGTGGGAGATGGACAACAAGCAATAATAATGTTCAGCGATGAAGAGATGAACCCCCCCAGAAAGCAGTAGACTCGTACCATCATAAGCCAAACAGAGCTAACTGAAATAACCAGACTATTAAGTCAGCAGGAGAAGAAAACATTCTTTCCCAACACACAGAATGTCCTCCAGGATATCATGTTAGGCCACAAAAGCCTTAATAAACTTAAGGAGAATTAAATATCTTTCCTAATCATAACAGTACGAAACTAGAAACCAGTAAGAGAAGAAAATTGGAATGCACACAAATATGTAAACAATTTCAAAAGGGAAATAAAAATGTATCTTGAGACAAATAAGAATGGAAAGACAACATACCAGCACTTGCAGTGTGCAGCAAACACAGTTTTAAGAGGAAACTTTATAGTGATAATAAATATCTCCACTGAAAAAAAAAAAAAAAGGGAAACTCCAAAAACGAAGTTTACACCCCAAGAAGGTAAAAATAGCAAACCGAGACACAGATTAACCTAAGAAAGGAGAGATAATGTCATAACCCACTTTTTTTTAAAGGTAAAATTAAGAAAGTTGGCTAGACTAAGGAAAGAAGAGAGAAATTAAACAAAGTTAAAGAGGAAACAGCCCAGCAGACTTCATTAGGGATCAGAGAAAGCACATCAACCATCGTTGCCACCATACTCCTCACACTTTTCACGACAAAGAAAAATTCCTAAACATATTTAACCTATCTGAATCATGGAAAAAATACATCTGAAACAGAACAATGGGGGAGGAAATTAAATCAGTATTTAAAGGCTTCTCGACAAAGAAAAGCCCAAGACTTGATGTCTCCATCCGTAAGGAGACTCCATCTCGAGAAGGAGTATGAGCCAAGCTTTTCAAAACTCTTACTGAAATGTAGAAAGGGAGAAAACACATCCAAGTTCCCACATGACCTGATATGGAGTCAGGAAATATTTTCCTTAAGGAAATAAAAGAGCAGTATTTCTGAGGAATACACGAATCTCAAGAAAATGTTAAAATTTAACGGCACATTAAAATAATGCTACGCCATGAGCTTACAGGCTCTATTCTTGTCATTCAGGACTTGTTCATCATTTCAGAACTTATAAATGTGAGACATTACTTCCTTAGAATGAAAGAAAAAATGTGATCATCACCATAGAAACAGAAGAGGCATTTGATAAAAATGCAGCCTTTAGCTACGCCACAAATGGCTCGTGCCTGTCATGGCGGCACTTAGGAGCCGAGGTAGGATTGGCATGAGTTTGAGGCCAGCTTGGAGTGGACAGTAAGTTGCAGGCTGGTTTGGTTAACACAGCCAAGATTCAATCTTAAAACCCATGCAACAGTTCAACGGCCACTCATCAAGCCAAGGTGATGCTAGAAAGCCTCAGATCCCAGTGATCATGAAGCTCAGATAGAAAGATTGCAAGTTCAAGACAAGCCTGGGTTACATAGCAAATTCAAAGTCAGCCTGGAATAATATCAGGAGACCTCATCTTCAAAAACAAACAAATGAGTGGTAATAAACCCGAGGCAAACTGGGCATAGAAAAAAGGCATGTGAACATAATGGTCACGTATGATACAAACACAGTTAGCACCTCAAAGATGACATGCTGTCATTTGTCTTCTGAGATCAGGAGCAGGACAGGAAACCGTCGTTCTCACCATACCCATGTCTACCCACTATCAAAGCAAGACAAATACAAAAGCAATCTAAATAAGAATTGTCTTGTTTTACAGATGGCTTAATCTTATATAAAGAAACCCCTTAAAAAGAAAGAAAACTCTCTCTTTCTCTCTCTCTCTCTCTCTCTCTCTCTCTCTCTCTCTCTCTCTCTCT
>NC_034600.1:44373871-44464735 GCF_900095145.1 Mus pahari | reverse complement strand
CTCTCTCTCTCTCTCTCTCACACACACACACACACACACACACACACACACTAAACAAACTAACCAACCAAAACCCTTTTTGAACTATTTGCCAATACAGTAAAGTTATAGGACAGGAGAGATGGAGGGCAGAGAGAAAGAGAGAGACAGGGGACAGGGGAGGTAAGCAAGCTCAGTTGTGTTTCTGAGGACTGTGAAATACCAAAAGAGTGGCAGGAACACTTGATCAGCTGGACTGGCATAACACATGACTGATGATAAAGAAGCAAAATGCTAAAGAACAAACTTACAGAGGGTGAAAGATGTGTGCACTGAGAAGTGGTAGAAACTGAGTAATGCACAAATAAAAGAATTCCTGTGATCTTAGACGGAAGGAACGAATATTGTTAAAGTATCTCAACCCAAAGTGATAAATAGATTCAATACAATCTATCAACATTCCAATGACATCCCACACAGAAATAGCACAAATGTGTCAAAGTTCATATGGAAGAACCAAAGACCCAGAGTAAAGGCAAGCTTGGACAAGAAAAATAAGTTCAGTTATATCACACTTCCTGCTTTATTGTTGTTGTTGTTGTTATTATTATTATTATTATTATTATTATTATTATTATTATTATTATAAAATAACACCCATCGAAATAGCATGGTACAGGGAAGAGAGTAGGCAGGGGAGAGATAGGGGCCTTTTGAATGGGGATAAGAGAGGACGAGATGTAGCTACTAGTGTCTCCTGGTTTCAATGACAGATCCACCAGGATTTGCCACCAGAGGATTTAGATTTAATACGGCTTACAAGATTAGGATTCTAGTTGTTGCGCCCAGCGACTGAGTTACCATTGTTTCTGAACTAAGTTTGTGTGGTGTTTTCCTTCACGTGGCAACTCGACTGGGTCCCAGAGAGAAAGGTATGACGGCAAAGTGTGGGTTTGCCTGATGTGCACCACAAAGGCTGTGGAAGCTTTGAGGCACGGGGCTGGCGTAGGAACGACCCACTAGTGGGAACTTAGCTGTGTCGAGAGATTTTGGAGCTCTGCGTCATGGAGTTCCCTTGAAATAAGAAGAGCCTGCTGGGGGCCTGCTGGCAATAGCGTGGTTCTTTTTTAATATTTCCTGCAACAGGTGGTGAACCAACATGTTGGGCAAGGATCCACTAGAAATTTAAGATTATTAGCCTGAGAGTTTTATTTTTTTAATGAGTAGCTGAGTAGCGCTGGGAGGAGTCACATGTGGGAACCTTGAAACAAAGAAAGAGGGCTCTGAGGTCTACTGCTGTAGAAAGAAACAAGATGGCTGCTCTGAGTAAGAGAGACGAAAAATGGAAGTTGCCTACATCTTGGGGCAGATATTGTGAATTTATAATATTGGTATTATTTGCTTTTTGGATAGATTTATATACAGATTTTGTTAGAATCACATGGAGAATTTTGCTCACGGTTCAGAACTAAGATAGGGAAAATTAGTCACTGACTCCAAGTAGAGAGGACAGTGATATGCTATGAACAGGTATTAATTAATAATGTCTGTGGCTCCAGGTAGAGAGCACCACAGATAGATGATATAACAGGATGGCTGCTCTAGGCAGAGAGCCTAACAAGTAAAAACTATCTGCTTCCTATAGACAGATATTGGTGAAAGTTTGAATTAATTGCTTTAAAGATTGTATAAAGATTTGTGTGAGGCTGGAGAGATGGCTCAGTGGTTAAGCTCTTCCAGAGGTCCTGAGTTCAATTCCCAGCAACCACATGGTGCATGGTGGCTGACAACCATCTGCAATGGGATCCAATGAACTCTTAAGGTATGCATCTGAAGACAGCTACAATGTACTCATAAAAATAAATAAATCTTTTTTTTAAAGATATATTGTTTTGATGGGTCTTACAGGATGCTCAAACTCTGTCTAACGTGGGCTCCATGTGAATTTATGGGTTCGATCCTGGTTTGACAAACTGCCTGCTTATAAGCAGATATAGATAGAAGTGGGAATCAATTGTTTTAAAGATGGTGTAAAGATATATTGCTCTATTAAGTCTTACAGAATGCTCAAATTCTGTCTAATGTGGGCACCACAGGAATTCTGGGTTATATCCTAAATAGCAAAATAGAAAAAGCCTAAGAATAGGCACATACTGTATTTTAGTTTACTTCATATGTTTTGGATTGTTTCAATTTTCAAAATGGGTGTGATTTTGAATTTTGTGGTTATATTATTTCTCTGGGAGAGAGGCCAAAATAAAGGTTTTTCTGGTCACTGTCCCAAAGGCATGCTGATTTGGGAGAAAGGTTTTGTCTTTGTGTTTTTAGAAAAGGTGATTTGTGTCTATACACCTTCCAGAGTAATATGGAGAAGGAATTGAGATTGGGCAGCACTAAGATATATTGTATACATGTATGGACTTATCAGTGGATAAAGAAAATGTATATTTTAAAAATAACCATCATCTAATAAGGGGATTGGCACCCCAATATATAAAGAACTCAACCTCAATTGCAAAGAGTTACAAAGTAATAGGTAAATTTGAAATTTGGCACATGGTTTAAATAAGCACCGCCCCAAAAATGGCATTCAAGAGGTCATCAGGTCTATAAAAGGGTATTTAAACATCACTAACCAGCAGAGAAACCCAAACCAAACCACAGTGTGACATCATTCGCACATCCTGCCATTACAGAGACAAAAGGTGGATGCTGGTGCACAGGCAGAGGAAGGGAAGCCCCTTGACATGACAGTGAAAACAGGCGAGTGTGTTTTCCATGGAAACAGGGCAGGGCTGACTCCAAAGGTTAACATTTTAATTAGGTCATGGGAATTGACACATGACCTAGGCATCTTCTGGCTTTTTGTCTGAGGGATCTGAAATCAAGGTCTCAAAGGCATGCTTTGGACTCGACAACGGTCACTGCATTGTTACTCCCAATAGCCAAGATAGAGGAGCAACCACCAAACTGCATACCACAGACATTCATGAAGAAGTGAGTAAGGAACATGGAGTAGGCAAGTGATGAGTGTTGCTGGGCATATTTTAATGAAAGGACATCTTCATGTCCTCCCACAACCTGGATCCACATGAAAGAGATCTTGAGTGAAATTATCTAAACATGAAAAGGCTTGGCAAAAAGTGCCTTTACCCACTGAGTCATCTGGCCAGCCCTGATGATCTTACGTATATGTGGAAACTAAAATAGTCAAAAGAACCCATACTTAATGTGCTAAAGTATGATAACAATGACTCATCAAATGAGACTGCTCACAGATAACGTTTGAAAGTCAAAACAACCATGTGGAAAAAAACTGAAATTGGAAAATAACGTAACCATCATGAAAAACTCACTAGAAGGGTCAACAATGGATTTTAACTGGCAGAACAAGAGATGGGTGAATTTGAAGGCCCACCAAGAGGATGCTTGCCACCTGTTGAACAAAGAGAGAAAGAAAACAACAAATAGGCATGAACAGCTTTCCATCATATGAATAAAGCACGCATCTTAAGAAGGCTAGAGATGGGATTTCATGTTAATGTCTCAAGCAACAGTGCTTGCTTACGTTTCTGCATGCTAGACACATAGTATGAAATAGACTGCACTAAAATGAAGCCTCTAGCAGGGCTGTTAAGGGAAAACCTCTCGGCCCATAAAAATGTCCACATTCCCCAATAGTTGGGTCCATAGACACACAGAGTTAAACAGTGGTGCCAGGGGATGACGAGAGGCAGGATGGGCAAGTGATACTCAAGTTAAAGGAAATATAGGCTCAGCTACAGAAAATAAGTTCTGAATAACCGCTAGGTAACAAGCTGACCGGGTTTATAATCACGTCTCCCTCCAACTCTGACCTCAGCCAGGAAAAAACTCATAGTTCATAAAGAACCACATAGAGAATCTAGGATAATCCTCAAATATCAAGGAATTTTTACTTCCAAATAATCTTAATCACATATGCAAATATCTTTTTCTATGTAAGGTAACATTCAAAAATTCAACAGGTCAGGCATGGACACATGGACTGGGTGAAGGTCATTATTCTGGCTATAAGAGCAGAAAAATGTATTCAAAATAATAATGGCTGAGCATTGCCAAGATGAATGAAAAGCATTAACCTGAACTAGAAGCTCTATAAATTCCAATTAAGATAACCACGAAAAATTCCCATACTTAAACACATCATGGGTAAACTCCCAAAACACGGAGACAAAGTTATCATGACAGCACCCATCAGCTCAAAGGAAGCAAAATAAAATTGACAGTTGAATTCTCATGAAAAACTAGAGGTCAGAACATGTCAAATCAAGTAAAAATAATTATATCTCTAACAAACTATCTTTCAAAAATGAAAACAAAGTACAGACATCCCAGATAAACAAGGATAGAATGATGCTCAGACCTGTCCTAAAAGAAATGTTAATGTCTTTACATTTTCACTTTGTGTATTTTTCATATGTGTGCGCACGCGTGCACATGCGTGTGTGTGCGTGCGTGTGTGTGTGTGTGTGTGTGTGTGTGTGTGTGTGCCACAGCACATTCGTGGAGGTCAGAGGACAACTTGTGGGAGTCAGTTCGCTCCTTCCATCATATAGACCCTGAGGATCAAGCCAGAGGTGTCAAACTTGGCAGAAAGTGCCTTTACCCACAGAGCCATTTGGCCAGCCCTTAACCAATTTCTCAAATATTGACAAAAATCATTGCAAAGTTGTATGTTTTCAAAAATTATCTAATGATGTGGCGGATCTGATAAAACACAGAAAGAATCAGAGAATGAAGCTGTTACGGAACATAGGAATGACATTAATCAATAAACAAAGTCATATACAATGAAGAAGAGTGAATATCCATGACAATAAATAAAGCAAGCTAATGCAAAAGATATTGTAATTACTCCTCTCTACTTTCATAGTGCATTTAAAAGATGAGCTAAGAGAATATGGGTGTATATAGCCCTTGACATGCCTGATGCCATCAAGACAATACAGAGAGCTATATTTATAATGTGTATAACATATACTGATGTGATAACTATACTGTGAGAACATGGAGAATGAACACAGTTATAATGTATTATATACATATATACATTATACACACATATACATTATATAAATATTGACATATACATATATGTATACATACACATATACATAATGTATTAGAGAGCGAGAGGGAAGTTTCTCCTTATCACTGGAACTTCATCATTGTTATTCTGAAGTACATATTGATAAAATATACATTATGAGTCCTGAAAGAACCTTCATGAAGATGACTCAACACATTTAAAAATGTAAGAAATAGAAAGGACATCCTGAAAGATAATCACATAACATGAAAGATGTGAGTCAGGGAAGAACAGAGAAACAGAAATATATGAGATCTGCATATATATCAATCATGTGAAAGATGCAAATCCAACTATATTGATAATTATAAGTATAAATAAGTTAAACACACAATAAAATGCAGACTGTAAAACTAAATTTAAAATAAAAAATCAAATCTATTATTACATATGTTACATATTTTTAAGACCACATAAACTGAGCACGGTGGCTCATGCCTCTGACCCCAGACCTGGAGAGGCAGAGAGAGTTGGCTCTCTGAGTTCCAGGCCAGCCTGGTCTACACAGTGAGGTCCAGGTCAGCCAAGGCTATAGAGAGAAACCCTGTCTTGACAAAACAAACAAACAAACCCCCCACACCCCCAAACCCTCAGACATTAGTAGAGTGTATACACCAATATTACACGGAACAGGCTTTAAGGAAAATGGTACAAATAAGGGCAAAAAGAGGTTTCTTATAAAAAGGGGCCAATTAATCACACAGATAGAAGAATAAATTCTATGCAGACGAGACTCATCTGGGGAGAGAGAGCCTCAATGTAGAAAATGCCTCCAAAAGATAGGACAAGCTCGTGGGGACATTTCCTTGATTAGTGATTGATGTGGGAGGGCCCAGCCTATTGTGGGTAGTGCTACCCCTAGGCAGGTAGTTCTGGGATATATCAGAAAGCAGGCTGAACAAGTCATGGGAGCAAGCCAGTAAACAACATCCCTCTTTGGCTTCTGCTTCGGTTCCTGCCTCCAGATTCCTTCCCTGACTTCCTCGGTAATCGACTGTTACCTGGAAGTAAAAGAAAAGCTTTCCTCCCTGAGTGGCTTTTGATGTTGTATCATAACAATAGAAACCCTAAGATAAACACATATATTTATTAAAAGTATGAAACAAGCACTGACGGAACTAAGTGGAAGAATACACAGTCAAAGATAGCAGTGGAGATTTCAATAACAAGATTTCACTCTTCATAATGCCTACTATGTTAGTTTTCTGTGGCTAACGAGTGCTTAACTTAAGTCAGTTTAAGGAACAAAAAAGTTTATTTCAGTTCAGTCTTGGTGGCTGTCACCCATGGCAAGTTGCTCCTATTGCTTTGGGCCTGTGGTAGAGCAACACAAGATGACAGAATATGGATAGAGTCAACTATCAATTATGGGTAACCAGAAATCAAAGGGAAAGATGGGGAGGCATCAGGATCCTAATAGACCCTTTGAGGGCACCCTACCTACATATGATGGGAAGTCACAGTTAGGTCCCATTTACTCCCATCAGTGCTACAGCTGGAGACTAAACCATTAACACATGGGCCTTTAGGGGACACTTGTCCAAACTATAGCAGGTTGGATGATACAGTTCAGCAAAGACACCAAAGACTTAAATAACACCAACACTAACTAGCTCTAAATGGCATGTATGGAACATTCCACAATGTGATGGTTATTCTTGGTTGTCAAACTGATTATATCTTGAGTGGATTGCAAGATAGACATGGAGGACACATCTGTGAGAGATGTTCTGCTTGGTTTGAAGTGGGTGAATCCACCTCTAGTCTGGAACACCGAGTAGGAAGACACACCTCTGATCCAGATCTTGAGGCCGCAAGCCATACTCTTAGTCTGAGCCATACCTTCTGCTAGAAGTCTATATAAGGACGTGAAAGAAGAAAGGTTTTGTTGGTTGCCTGCTTGCCCTTGCCTTGCTAGCACAATCATTCCTTCACTCTCATGGGAGCCTACTTCTTCAGGATTGCAGCATATTCAGACAAGTTGAGACACCCAGCCTTGTGAGACTGAACAACTCCTAGATCCTTGGACTAGCTGTTTACAGCTAGGCAGTGTTGGATTCGTTGGACTGTAGCCTGTAAGTTATTCTAATAAATTCTCTTTATGTTTACTTGTATTTTTATGTGTATGTATAAAGAGAGATTCATTCCATAAGTCTGTGACTCTAGAGAACCCTGTCTAATATACACAAGACCAAGAAATAAGTCCTTCTCAAGTGCACATCAATTTTTTATAAGGATATAACATCAACTGATACATTGAAAGGAAGGCTTAGTTTAGAAGGATGGACTATACCATGAATCTTCCCAACACTGGGGCTATACAACAAAATTACAAATTAACAAGAAGAAATTAAGAGAAACTCTTGAATTTACAGAAAGTCAACAGTCATCTCTAAAAGATGAAAAGGGCAAGTTAAAAACCACTTAACTGAACAAAGCAAATATAACATAATAAACATGCTCTGCCTCTAAGTGCCTCAATTATAAAGGACAACGACTACAAAATAAGGAGCCAACTTTCTGCTTTCAAGAAAGCTGAAGATGGGGAAAAGGTTAGTGAAAAAGTACGTTCAGAGTTTTTCTTGTTGATAGAAATTTCTCAAGATTATGGGGCCAGTTATACAACTCTAAGGATAGTAGAATTAACTGAATTAGACATGCATTAAAAAATGATTTGTATGGAATGGAGATTATATCTCAAGAAGCTACTTGAAAAAAAATGGATCAAGCAAGAATCAAAATGAATATTAAATCAAGGGGAACTTTTTGATGAGTAGAGAAATATTTCTACTGTTTTGTTTTTTTGGGGTTTTGTTGTTGTTGTTGTTTGTTTTTTGCCTCCCACGGAGTCCTCATGATTTCAAGGGAAAGCCCAGTGGCCATGGCAGTGAAGGCAGATAACAGGATGTTTGACCAAAAGTAACATCAATAGGAAGGGCAGCTAAGCATCAGACAATTGCAAAAGTGAGACTGAACAAAAACTGTTGACATTGTTTCCAAGTGGCTTTACCTCCTCTGTGGCCCTTCGCTCTTCACACAAACTGAAATCTCTATCTTAGGGTTTGATAGGTCTAATACTTGGTACTGCTGTTTTTCTAAAATAGAGAATTTTATAAAACAAAGCAAAGGCCTACATTTCTTGAAAGGTTTCATGGTATTCTAACTACAAATAAGTCGTCCCAGTACACATCCTCCGGGCCCATTCCTGCCAGTGTGCTGGCTAACCCTGCTTTCTCTCTGTGTCTGTGCTTGAACTGTATCCACTCAACTGACAGGAGTTATGAAGAAAGCAGGTGGAATTCATTTAAGGAAGGGAACTTTTCCTGTTCTTCCATAGGCAACCTGTATCACTGTCACTAATTGTAGCCTGGGCCACCAGGAAAATTGAAGCAAAGCAAGTTCCCAGAGGACCTGCCTCATACTTCAACTATGTGTCTACTCCAAGTGAATCCAACCAATCAGGACCTAAGTGAATGGGCAGTCTCCATGAAGCTCTTACTCACCTTCACCATAGCTTAAGACCCGCAGCATCGCAGGCCAGATGTTTGCTCAACATTGCAGCCCAACACATGGATCTGAGACGTGACTCACAGAGGTCACCGAGGCGAGTCAGTGTTTCTGCAAGGAAAACTACAAAGGCGGAACCATCTGCCCCAAACCAGAGCTCTGGGAGGAAGCTGCAAGCTAAGTGGAAGGACATTTGTGACGTATGGACCCCATGTGACAATAATTCCATGCTGTGGTTTTTGGTAACTTTATGAACAAACAGTCTCATGGTGTCCAATTGTCTCTGCGGGACAATTTGTCAGCATTCAGTTTCTGATTTTATAATATTTTGGATTTTGAATTGTGAGATCGGGAATACTAAAACCATCAATGATTTTTTTTTTCTTATTTTGAGGAAAAATTCACAAAGAATCTCCTTGCCACTCCTAGACATGATATAATTTTTGATATAGAAACACATTTTTGGTTTCAGACCAGCCATTTTAACCCCCAAATCACTCATTCATTTAATTGGATCTTCCTTACAGAGAATTGCCCTAGGCTAAGGGTTTGTATGCCAAAGCATATTTTCACTATGAAATTACTAACCTCTGAGAAATAGTTTTCATTAGACCCATGCTCCTGGGAATGGCTGGAACACACGGAGTGGCCTTTGGTCCCCTGTTTCTGGTTTGTTACTTCTTACTTTGATTTATATCATCGAGGTCATTAAATTAGAACCCACTCACAGAAAACTGTAGTCACAGCATAGGTAAAGAATCTCCCATTGATTCCAAAATGGTTTTGAACCACTATGAACAAATAATAACTGGTAATAACCTATGGGCTTTCCCCAGTCTATTCAGTACTGAATGATGGCGATTTTCTTCTCCCAGTTGTTGGTGCTTTGGGGTGACTGGTGATAAAAGAAAACAGTACCTCTGATTAGAAAAGCAAGCGATTCTGATTTTTGCTTTTTTGGGGGCTTTGGGGGTTGGGGGTGGTTTGTTGTTATTTGATTTTTAGGTTTATTTATTTACTTTAGTGTCTGTGTATAAATGTTCTGTTGCATGAATATATATATATATGTGCCTGGTACCTGCATAGGTCAGAAAGAGGACCTTTGATCCCCCTGAAAATGGAGTACAGTCAGTTCTGAGCCGCTACATAGGCGCCAGGAACCAAACCTAGCTCTTCTCTAACAAGTGCTCTCAACCATTGAGCCTTCTCTCCAACCCAAGGCTTCTTTTTTCTTCTTATAATGACCTTAGCCAAGCAAACCTGACATCATTTCTCTAAAAAGCTGTATGCCCATGAGTGACACAGCGTGCCAGGGTCTCTTTTGGGAGGCAGCTTTCCAGTTCTAGCAGATAACCATAAACTGTGCTTTTACTTTCTATCTTTTAATACAAAACTTACTCTGTTTGTGTATGTGCTCACAGAGGCTAAAGGTGAGGTGGGAGTATATCAGCTCCCCTGGTGCTGGACTTATAAGCATTATGAGATACCTGATGTAGGTGCTAGGATCCAAACTCTGATCCTCTAATAGAGCAGCAAGTGCCCTTAACTGTTGAGCCTTCTATATAGCCCCCCCTTTTTTTTTTATCTCTTTTCAGACCTAAGATTGGGCTGTTCATATCCTAAAGAAGAAAATCATAGAGTTATGCAACTTTTGCTATAGAATGACAGTTGATTAGAGCATGCTTACAAATCCTGATAAAGATGGTACATGATATATGTGTATATGTGTGTATATATGTATGTGTTCATGTGATATGTGTGTGGTATGTATGATAAGTGTGTGATATGTATGTGTCTCATATAACATTATGAACATGGTTTAGAATTAAATAGTCCATGGTTCATCGGGTTGGACTTGGGTAGAATATTGACTTTAGGTTATAAAGTGTTCCCTATGTGACATAAGAGGAAATATGTACCCTAATTTACCAGGAAAGTCTCACACAATGGTTTCATACACCCATATAACATTCATTCCTCTACAGTCCTCTTTTATAACAACCTTTCTCCCCAAACTAAAGTTTAATCTTAATTATAATGTCTATAGGTTAAAGGAAAGAAGGATTATATCCAGTGTCCACCCTCCCCACCACCACCAAAAGACAGTCACTTCATGGTAGTAGAGAGCAGAGCTCACGGTTCTGAAAGCAGTAAGCCGTGTTAGCTCTCTATGCAATAGTAATATTTTTATAGCATGTAATTGGCTCCACTGAAGGCTGATATGGAAAATGTTCTCTTTTTATTGTCTAAGCACACTGTAAATTTAATACCGAACCTCACAAGATAGAAACTTATACAGGCTTCACTAATTTCTCCCAAACATCCCATATGAGTGACAAAAAATTACAATGTAATTATTGAGAGCAGAGCTTGGTGTTATTTGATGGTCAACATGCTTAACCCATAAAAACAAATTTCCAAATTATTTTTCCCATAAACCTATTGAGTCTCAAAGTTTCTAAGTTGCCTTCTCTGTTGTGGCTCGGCGCTTCCTGTAAATGTGCTCAGAGAAGGCATTAGCATTCTGAAGTTTCTTCCACTGCTGTCTCTAACACCACCATGAAGAATTTCCAGACTTGCTTAACACTTTAGGAGCTGGCGTGGCTTATATGGAACAAGGCTAAAGTTAAAGTTCATGTCAGCTCTGTGGATATGGAGTTTGATCCCAGGGACTCAGATGGAAAAAGGAGAGAACCAACTCTTGCAGGTTGTCGTCTGACCTCCACATGCGAGCTATGGCTTGGGAATGCCCCCACCCTGCCTCCCACCACACACACTGAATAAATAACAATGTAATAATTTTAAAAAGAGTTAAAGGTGAGAAAGGGTCTCTCCCAGAGATGTCCCCTGTCATTAGCCCAGCACTTTAGAAATGTTGAAGCCAAAATGCAGAACTAAGATTAACAGCAGTAAGGACATAGTAGAGATTTTGTTGTTTGTTTGTTTTGTTTTTCCGATAGGTTCTCATTCATTTCAGGTTGGCCTTAAATTTGCCATTAGCTGAGGATGGCCTTGAACATCTGATCCTCCTAGCTCACCTCCTTAATGGTGGGATAATAGGCATTGTGTTACCATATCTGGTAAGGTTCTGGGGACTGGATCTCAGTCCCCAGAATCATGCATGCTAGCTAGAGAAGTACTCTATCAACTGAGCCGCAGCTCCAACCAATGGATTTTAAGTGATCAACTACATGGAGTAAGATACTCTCAGAGTGGGAGAGTTTTGCTAATAAGGTACAAACAAAGACATAAAAGCAGTGACCTCTGAGACCATGAATCTCCTCCTTTCTTTGTAAAATCACAAGTCAATACTAGCCAGTACACAGAATATGCATTGTAGTTAAACCACCTATCCATGGTACTTGTTAACTGTAAGCTGTTAATCAAGCTCTCCTTTGGACAACCTAGAAAGTCTTCACAGAGATGTAGAGTTTTTAAAAACCAGCTGACTAATCAAGACAAAGAAAAGGTTAAATGCAAGTAAGGATTTCCAGTTTGCTTCTAACGGTTATAGATCATAGCAAACCCTCTTCAATTACAAACATCTAGGGGATCCATAAAAACCACACAGGAAACATTAATTACAAAGCTGAGTGAAATACAAAAAGTTGGGTCTTCAAACTGAATGGAGGAGTAACTTGAAGCCTGAGCTGTCAGCAAGAACAAGGAAGCTTACAGAGGTGACCCTTGGTACTAAGACTTCTTGGGAATACACTGGGACACTGGCCTGTAGATGATAGACATCTAGCAGCAGAAGGACAGACCTCTCCATGAAAGAAGGACCAAAAGAACTCCACCTGGGTAAACTTGCCCCCAGCTTCAGGAGGACTTCCCTGAGAACTCATTATTGAAAGAAAGCCTGAAAAAAACGGGAGCTCATGTCACTGCCAAAGCAGACAGAATTCTTATACCCCCACAGCTGCAGATCACAGGCAAAAATGAGCTTATAAAGAAAACTAATTGGACTAATTGGAGAGTGCATCATGGGCAGACTCAACAAACATGAGAAGTAACATTGTAATTTCTGAAGCTAATAGAAGAGTCTGAAAGAAAAAAGCTTAAATTATGGTGTTTTTAGAAGTTAAGGTTGTTCAAGATAAGAAGAGACTCCACAGGAGTGTGTAGGCAGGTGTAAAAATAATACAAAAATTAATTTCTTCTTTTTCCTCTTTCTCCTTTTCTTCCCTTTCCTCTCCTCTTCCTCTTTTTCTTCCTCCTCTTTTTCCTTCCTCTTTCCCCTTCTCCCTTTTCTTGTCCTCCACACCTCCTCCTCTTTCTCCTCCTCACACTGTGTGTGTGTGTGTGTGTGTGTGTGTGTGTGTACGCACACACATGTGTATACATGCCCATGCCAGGGTGCACATGTGTGTGGAGGTCACAAAACAACTTGCAGGAAATAGGACAACTTCTTTCCATTGTGAAAGTTGTGGGCATCATTCTCAGGTTGTAAGGCTTGATGGAAAACACCTTTACCCACTGAGCCATCTTGCCAGCCCCCCTTGAAGGGGAAGTTTCTGGTTCTGTCATGTGACACAGTCTCGCGTGATGTTTTGCCTAGGTAAGACCTGTGAGAGGCCACATGATGCCCAGAGAGAGTCTAACTAGGACTCGTTGGACAGTGATGGGGCTCTTGCATAGCTAGCTGTGCAGCTCTTGGTTGGTCTGGAGTCTTTGTGGACCTTCACTTTCCTGAGAGAGAGGCACAGTAGAGAACTCCTGGCATTTCAGCTTCTCTTGGTCATTCCCACCGACTCCTGCCAATTAGACGGGTGCCTGGTGGTTTCTGTTGGATCGTGGGCCATTGCTGATTTGTATTTGGTGACACTTGAACTGGACTGTTGGTATCCTTACACTACTGAACTAGACTGCTGGTATCCTGACAAACAGGGATTGGAATCACCTCAAAGAACTACTTCTAAACAGGTCCACATCCCCTTGATTTACCCTATTATCTCCTCTATCTTCAGACAGTGGGCTAGAGGTAGGGACTGAAGCATTTGAAAACCCTTATTAAAGTAGATTTTAAAAAAATCTAAGCCTACAACCCCTAAATAATTTTTCTTAGTGAAAAACTAAGACTCAAGCCCTGGCCCTCAATGGTTCATGTGTTGAAGTTTTTGGGTTCAGTGATGATAAAAAGTGATTGTATCATTTAGAAGTAGGACTTATCAGGAGATCCTTAGGTTATTGGAGGCCCTTCCCTCAGAATGGCTTCTTAACATAGTTCTTATGGAAAGTCTGTTACTCACTGGTCTCTCTCTGGCTTCCTGTCCCTCGCACTTTCTCCTTCACATTTGTGCCCTTGGCATCCATAAAATCATGTGATCTAGTATAATTCAGGGACCCTCACCAGAGCCGTATATTTACTATAGTAATGGGAAATTATATAATTCTATGAATAAACCTCAATGGTTAAAACAAAAGCAATAGGATTCGAGACCAGCCTGTTCTACATAGTGAGTTCCAGGACAGCCAAGGCTATACAGAGAAACCCTGTCTCGAAAAACCAAAAATGAAAAAAAAAAAAAAAAAGAAAAAAAAAAGCAATAGGATTAATTTGTAGACATCGAAAAATATAGACAATGGGGATTGGTGAAGAGAATTCAGCTCTCAGGAAGAAGGCAACAATATTGGGAGCCTTTGATAGGAAACCTAACATTTGGACAAGGACTGAGGAGATATCTCAGTGGTAGAACATGCACTGTTCTTACAAACAGAACACTGGGTGATCCACAAAGCCCTGTAACTCCAGCTCCCAGAAATCTGATATCCTCTTCTGGGTAGTTCATTTACTTGTACACCCATGTGCACATATTCACATAACATGCACATATTCACATAATTAAAAATAGTACAAATAAATCTGAAACCAGACAATATTGTCATATAGAAATGGTTAATTGGTGGGTTTTTTTTTCCTTTTTGATTTTTAGAGACTGGGTTTCTCTGTATAGCCTTTGCTGTCCTGGTTCTAGCTCTGTAGACCAGGCTGGCCTGCAACTCCGCTTCAGATCCGCTTGCCTCTGTTCCTGAGTGAGAAGTGCTTAATTTCTAAGCCAACAGAGAAATAAAAGTCAGAGTAAAAAAAAAAAGTTTAATGAATCTATTAAATTAGATACATGGACATACACACACATACATACAAACACATGCACATGTGCACACACATGCACACATTTATACCTACATATTATTTCACAAATAAAACAAATAAATTGAAGTGCATCAGTAATTTTAATTTAGGGTGGGAGTCCAGGTATCCTAGTTAGCTTAAACTATCAAATTGACATAGACTAGAGTAATCTGAGGAAGAGATTTCAATTGAAGAATTCCCCAGATGAGATTAGCCTGTGCCCACGTCTATGAGAAGTTACCTTGATTGATGTGGGAGGGTCTTTCCCACTGTGGGCACAACTGTTTCCTGGGCAGGTAGTACTGGGCTATTTTGGAAAGCTAGGTACGTAAGAGCAGTGAGCAGTGTTTCTCCATGGGTTCTGCCTTCAGTTCCTGCTTGAGTTTCTTCCCTCAATGGTGCACTCAACTAATGAGTTGAGATTAGCCCTTCCCTCCCCTTAGTTGATTTTAGTCATGGTGTTTGTCGAAGCAACAGAAAGAAACTAGATCACCAGTAAACATTGGTAACACCGTGAGACAGGACCTTCCATGCTTGGTTCCTGCAGAGCCACCAATTTGGACAACTAGCCACCCACGAAAATACCTCCGTTAGAGCTAAAGAAACAAGGTGAGAGACTACAACACTTGGGTGCAAATCAAACATCAAAGCTACATTACAAAGGGCACATAGCCTCCTTTCCCTAATCCTAAGCAGCACAGTGTGGAAAGAGATACCAACACTTGTGGGCAGAGAAGCATATGAGCACTGGAGTTTGTACTCAGACTCCAAAGACCAGCTTACCACACTAGAACTGACAGGCAGAAGAAATATTCCAGTAAAACCTATCTCCCATGGTACCAAAATTTAAGCCAGTACTCGGCAATTGAATTTTTAGGTATATCTCACCAGCTAGCACACTCCAGCAGCTCTGTGATCAAGTCTGCCAATATCAGTAAGGTGATCTGAGTGGCCCTGAGTCTTCTCTACTGTGTCAGGTCAATGCTAATCAGCACAGGCTCTAAACTGCCTCAAAGCTAAGTCTGTTCTCCCCCAATTACCAGGCAGTTCCCCACGAATCGAAGCTGTAGTACTATGCCTGTGAGAGTCTGAATGAGAATAGCATATATAGGTTCATATGTTTGAATACCTGGTCTGTAGCCGGTGGAAGTGTTTGAGAAGGATTAGGAGGTGTGGCCTTGTTGGAGGAGGTGTGTCACTAGGGGTGGGCTTTGAAGCTTCAAAAGTCTATGCCATTCCCAGTATCACTCACTCTCTTTGCCTCACAGTTGTTATATATCAAGATATAAGCTACTCTCCCAGTGGCATATTCACCTGTCTGCTTCCATGATCCCCACAGTGATGGTCATGGATTCTAACTCCATAGAACCATGAGCCCCCAAATTAGATTCTTTCTAAGTTGCCTCAGTCATGGTGTTTTGTTGTGGTAGCAGGAAATATTATTGTAGAATAACCATGGAGACATATCTTATCTTTCAAGAGGGACCCCCACAGAGATAGGCTGAAGACCCAGGGAATGACAAGATGGCCCCTATGTCAGGACTTTCCAGGTGAGCCCCTGAAGCCCATGCTTCCAAAGTCCCAAGTTCTAATCTTGTCCCCTAATAGACCTTAGTGCCAGGCTATTTTCCATGGACCTAGGCTTTGAGATGTCAGCTCTTTTTGACTGTAGGCTCTAGGGAAGTTCTCACACCTAGAGTTAACAGTTAAAGAAGCCCTACCAACACAGTTTTCAAACAATACTCACATAATTATCCTCTAGGCTAGCCATCTACCCAGGCTCCAATTCAGTCTCCATGGCTTTAAGCTCCAGGCTGGTCAATATACCAAGATAACACCCATGACTCCAGCTTCAGACTGGCCCCTGAAAACCATGTTGACTTCTACATCAGGCCAGCTCCTAGTACCAGACCAATCTTCATGACCCTGATATTTAGGCCTGGCATCTGAACTCACCCTGGTGTACATGAGTGCAGAGCTAACTCTGGTGACAGTGGTTTCAAACCATATATGTAGAACAAGCTTCCAGAGCAGTCCCAGAGATCAGATGATATGCCACAATAGACTTAGACTCTAGGCCCACTTGCATGGTCTTCCAGTAGGCCCATCCAGTAGATCTATAGAACAGGAACCTCCCACCCTCCTGCTGAGCTAGATATATAGACAAACCTGCTTGAAGGTGCCTTAGACAAGCCTACCTGGAGATCATTCCAGACAGATATTCTGGCATCTCCAGATGCCCTAACTGGTGAGGCATTTTCTCAGCTTACAGAGACTCAAATGAATCCCTGTTTCTTTAGAGGCACAAACACCAATGCCCAGCAAGAAAGATGATGAGCAATGAGGAAATGTGGCACCACCAGAGAAAGCAAACAAAGCACAAGAAAAGTGACCCTAACAGAAAAAAAAAAAAGTTTATAAACTGACTGGCAGAGAACTCAAGACTTGGAGAAGCCAAGTGGGTTACCACAGACTACAGATCAACAACTGAACAAAACCAGGGAAAGGACTCATCAACAATGTGGGAAGTTTAGCAAAGACACAGAAGCCCTGGGGGAAAACAGAACAGATTCTCTGGGGCTAAAGAACATAAGGACTGAGCATAAAAATCCCACAACGAACTTGAACATCAAAGTTGATCAAGTAGAAGAATGAACCAGAGAGCCAAAAGACAAACCCTGAAATTACCCAGGGAAAGGAACAAAAGGAAAAGCAATGAAGAAAAATAACAAAAGCAAAAGAGGGAAGTTTCAAATTATAGACTATTAGAAAGACGGGGGAAAGATGACTGGGTAGAGAGCTTACATAGAGGAATAGTATCAGAGTACTTCGCAAATCTGTAGATATGTAGATATTTTGGTCCTGGAAAGGTGAGGGATTACAATAAAATTCAATTCAAATGATACAGCACCTAGACATATATCATCCATTGGCATCTAAAGATACAGAGGACATCCAGAAAGCTGCAAGAACATATCAGATACGAAGGAGTTCTAACCGTCCCGGCTGTAGAAAGAGTGTGGTTCAAGGCCAGTGGCAAAACATGTCTTGACCAGGACTACTGTACCTGGACAACTGCCCTACAGAACAGAACAAATAAAAATCCTCAGATAAAAGTGTAGGAAGCTGGGCATGGTGGCGCACGCCTTTAATCCCAGCACTTAGGAGGCAGAGGCAGGCGGATTTCTGAGTTCAAGGCCAGCCTGGTCTACAGAGTGAGTTCCAGGACAGCTAGGGCTATACAGAAACTCTGTCTCAAAAAAAAAAGTATAGGAAAGTGTAGGAAGTTTGTGACCACCAGATCTGTCTCAGAAGAGATGCTTATGGGAGTTCTTTGCAAGGAAGAGAAGGAGTCATGATTACTAATACAAGAATATACACAAGCATAATGTCAAACTCAGAATGTTCTAACAATGTGATGATGTGTAAACCATTTCTATACCCAGAATGAAGATTAAAAGACAAAAGTATTGAGGATGGGTACTGAGGAGGTAGCTCAGGGCTAAGAGCACTGACTACTCTTCGAGAGGTCCTGGGTTCAATTCCCAGCACTACAACTCTCAATTGTCTGTAACTCCAGTTCCAGGGGCTCTGACACCTTCCTCTGGCCTCCAAGTGTACCAGGCATGCATGTGGTGTGCAGATATACATGCAGGAAAAATACCCTACACATAAAAGTACAACAGTTTTTAAGGATACATAAAGATGAGATTAAAATATAGATGAAAGAACTTTTCTTGCTGTAATACAAGTTAAAGTGTCAGCAGTTTAAAAATAGTCTAGTATAAGATTATTGTAAGTTTGTTGGGAGTTTTTTGGTTTTGTTTTTGGCTTTTGTTTGGTTGGTTCTAGACAAAGGCTCAGTGTGTATCCCTGGCTGCCCTGGAACTTGCTACACAGATCAGTTTGGCCTCGCAGTCAAAGATCCACCTGCTTCTGCCTCCTAAGCGCTGGGATTAAAGGTGTGTGCCACCACCACCTGACTATTGTAAGATATTTTACTCTAGCCTCGTAGAAATTCCCAGGCAAGGACTCAGAATGTTAACTATCACATGATTTCTATTATATTTATAGCAAGATTTTAAATAAATATTTTTTGTTGTTGATTTGTTTTGAGTTTTTGGGTTTGTGTGACATGAAAGTTCAAGAGGGACTTTGAGGAGGAAAGTCATAAAGGGAATGGGTAATGAAGATGAGAAAGGCATTATATATTATTATATATATATTACTATTATAATATAATAATAGGATAGTTGACTGTATTAAACACATGTACAAGCACACACCTCCTCTAACAATAACAGTAATGACCATAATATTTATCACAGAAACTCAACACACCCCAAGATACATACTATCTCTAAATGACACTGGCCTTAGGGACAAGCACAGACTGGAAGAAATGCAGATGCCATTTCATGGACATAAAAGTCAAAGAACACAGGTGGCCATATGTATGTTATATGAAATAGAGTTTAAGTCAAAACTGTAAGATGAGAAAGGGAAGGTTACAGCACTGTGGTAAGAGGATCAGCTAACTAGAGAACCTAACAATTAAGAATAAGTGCACATTAAAGGACCTAACTACATAGGCTATTTATTGATTGATCAGAAAAAGAAGCAGATTGCCAGACAACTACAGTGGGGGTCTTTGATGTAGCAGTGCTGTTGATAAAGTGACCATCCAGACAGAAACCAAGAAAGAAATATCAGGCTTTCGTTACACCCTGACGACAGGCTTAACAGACAGACACAGGGAACACTACCTGGCAGCAACAGAATATTCATTCTTCTCAAGTGACAGAATATGTATGGATCCGGCTCCAGAACAGAGTATCTGTTAGGCCACAAAATAAATCAGAGTATTTAGGAAGATCAACATCATACCAGGTATCTTTTCCAGTCACTGTGATATGAAAATGAAAATCAAGAACAAGGAAATTTACAAGTACATGAGACTCAGGAAATCTGCTCCTAAAAATCCTATAGATTTCCCCTTCTCAAAAAAACAAAAAAAGCCGGGCGTGGTGGCGCACGCCTTTAATCCCAGCACTTGGGAGGCTGAGGCAGGCGGATTTCTGAGTTCGAGGCCAGCCTGGTCTACAGAGTGAGTTCCGGACAGCCAGGGCTATACAGAGAAACCCTGTCTCAAAAACAAAAACAAAAAAACAAAAAAACAAAACAAAACAAAAAAACCATAATATTCAAAATATGCTGAGACAAATGAAGACAAACTTATAAGAAATATTTGGTGGTTTGAACAGGTTTGGTCCTCATAGATTCATGTGCTTGGATGCTTGGCCGTAGCGGGTGACACTATTAAGAGCAGTGGCCTTGTTGGAGGAAGTTGTCACTGTGGAAGTGGACTTTGCAGTCTTATAAATATGCTCAAGCTACACCCAGTGTGATAGACAGCCCTCATCGGATGCCTGTGAATCAAGAGGTAAAACTCTCGGCTCCTTCTCCAGCATCATGTCCACCTGCATGTTGCCAACCTTCCCGTCATGATGATAATGGACTAAAATCTGACCCTGTAAGCCAGCCCCAATTATAAGAGTTTTCCTTTATCAGAGTTGTCTTGGCCATCGTGTCTCTTCACAGCAATGGAAAACCAAACTAAGACAAATACCAAACACGTGGCCTGGAAAAAGCAGGGAGAGGAGATTCTAGCAATAAATGCCTATGTCAAAACAAATGAACAAGATAAACGGCCTACTGTTACAATACAAGGAACTGGATTAAAAATAACCCAGCATTGGTAAGAAAGAGAAACAAGACAGGAGCCAGAAATAAACATGCAACATATAAATAAATAAATAAACATGCAACATATAAATAAATAAATAAATAAACATGCAACATATAACAGCAACCAGAACAATAGAAAGGCCAATAAAGGTAGAGGTTGTTTGCTTTTGCAAAGATAAAGTTAAAATATTTAGCCAAATATGAAAGATAAAGTTGGGGATGAAGAGATGGCTAACTGGATAAAGTGCTTTCCCCAAAATATATTTGGGTTTAGAGCCCTAGAACCCACATAAAAGGTAGGCACACTGTTGGCTGCCTGTAATCTTCTCTCTCAGGAGGCAGACAGGGATTCCCTCTGAAGCAGGCTGGTGAGGTACACTAGCTGAAATCAGGGAGCTTATGTTCACTGAGAGACCCTGCCTCAGAATGTCAGAGTGGGGAGTGAATAAGGAAACCACTGAGCCTCCACACGCAGGCGCACTGGGGAACGCATTCAGGCATTGTAACCATGTAACCACACGCATGCTTCCACACACATGTGAACATACATAGACACATGTATACACACACAGAGAAAGAAGGAATAGAACTAGAAGAATAAAGTAACATGGAGATGTTAGGTTGGTGGCACAGGGAATAAATATGTGTAAGAAGCACCATGAAATACATATGTCAGGAAATTGGCTATCCTAAGAGGAAATTTTCCCATCTCACATATATAAGAAGTTGGAGAATTGAGAACAAAATCATAACATTTCAAATATGAATTAAAAGCCTCTATCAATAATTCGAGCTACACTGAATCAGGATGCAGAGAAAGAGAATTTTAAGCATGAACATAGAGATACATGAGACACATTTCTGAAGGGCACATCAGTGAGGTAGCAGCTCATCACAAAAGACCACAGAACAACGCTGAGGAAAATCCACAGTGGCAGAAAGAATGAAATCACACAGATGTGAAAAGAAAAAGCGGTAAGAAAAATCGAAGTTCCTTTTCTTAGGATTAACTTGCATACACAAGACTCCACTGATGTCAATCAGTCAGAGACATCAGTCATTATCAGTGAAAAGGAACAGACAGTTAAGCTAGGGTTAAAAAAACAAAAAACAAAACAAACAAACAAACAAAAAAACCCCACCTAGCCGAATGCAATGCCGTATGCTGTCTGGGTTCTGGAGCTAAAAATCGACATCAATGGAAAATTGTTCAAGTTCGAATAAAGCCTGAAGCTTAGGAGCAATAAATTGTTCATGTTTGGGCACCATGGACCACAGTTACACAATCTGTTAAAATCAGGAGACACTTGGAGAAGGGCATCCTGCAACAGTCTGACATTTTTGCATTTTGCCTTAAGAGTATTCCAAATTTAAAACTAAACTCGAAGGAACCATGTCTAAGTTTTGGATTCCGTTAGCTCTGATGCTTCCAGCTACATCATAAGGACATGCATGACATAGTTTGAATGTCTGCTTCCTTTATGTGCCACAGAGACGCACACCAACAGCTTCACGTTGAAGAAGAGACCAGAGCGTTACCTTTGCAAGAAGAAAAATGGGGGAACATATCAGACAAAAGTTATGCTCATGAGCCTAGCATACACAGTAATGGGAATCCTCTCACATGATAATGAAGGACCTAAAGAATGATACCCAAGGTTGTCCACTGGTGTACACACACACACCACAAACACACCACACACACACACACAATCACACACACATAATCACAGACACTCATACACACAGAGTTATGTTTTTATTAAGAGAAAAACCTAAAGATTACAAATTATATGTTTCCTACTCCAAACCTACTGATGGGCATTATTGAGTGTCAAAGAAACACCAAGAAAAGTCCTTAGTTGCTGTGGTGGCTTCTCCCTTTCAAGGAGATGCTGGTATTCCTGAGGCTACATGCACCATGTGGAGCCCCCATTCTCTCTGCTCCTACAGGAAGATGTATGTAGAAAAATGCAGGCTGTAATTTATATTAGTCCCAATAAAAACATCATATCCTACCACTGGACAGGCAGTGTAGCTAAACCATAATAAAAAGCTACCACAAAAGCAGGACTCCGAGGTGAACATAAAGAGCTGAAGCGATCCAGAGGTCAACATTTTCCAGAAGCAAGTTGGACAGGGACAATGAAAATCCTTCAGGGTATTTGGTTTAGGAAAAAAAAAATCCGCCAGCACATATTTATATAACTGTTTTAAATGAAGGCAAAATACGTCTGGAGCTCTTCACTGGATAAGAAAGTGCCTCATATTTATCTGCTGTACCGTATCATCATTTATTTTACTTAAGAACATCAAAAGAGTTCCGTTTGTGTATTTTCCTCCATTTATGGAGGGGGAAGAATGTTCAGAGGGACCTTAGGCTAAGTGGTAAATCCTTATGAGCTGGTATTTCGCCACTGTTTGACCAAATACCACTCACACAGTAAACACCACACGTCCTTTTTCCTTATACTTCCATAGCTACACTTTTGAAAGTGCCTATGAACTTTATGGGACATCCAAGGGACACAGAACTTGACCTGACCTTCACTGGCTATGGAGGAAGTATAGGAATGAATAGTCTTTTCCCATTGGTTTCTTCCCACTCAGGCTGAGATGTCCCTCCAGGTAGTAACAGTGTTCACAATGCCCATGTCCTTGACAGCCTCTGTTTGGATAAGCTGCTTCAGTTTCCTCCAGTAAAACAGGGGTAGTTGTCTTAGGGTTTCTTTCTTTCTTTTTTTATTTTGTTTGCTTGCTTGTTTGTTTTTTTGAGACAGGGTTTCTCTGTGTAGCCCTGGCTGTCAGGGAACTCACTCTGTAGACCAGGCTGGCCTTGAACTCAGAAATCTGCCTGCTTCTGCCTTCCCAAGTGCTGGGAGCAATGGCATGTGCAACCACTGCCTGGCTTAGTCAAGGTTCCTATTCCTGCACAAGCATCATGACCAAGAAGCAAGTTGGGGAGGAAAGGGTTTATTCAGTTTACACTTTCCACATTGCTGTTGAACACCAAAGGATGTCAGGACTGGAACTCAAGCAGGTCAGGAAGCAGGAGCTGATACAGAGGCCATGGAAGGATGTTACTTGCTTGCTTGCTTCCCCTGGCTTGCTCAGCTTGCTTTCTTTTTAGAACCCAAGACTACCAGCCCAGAGATGGTACCACCCACAAAGGGACCTCCCACCCCCACCCCTGCCCTTGATCACTAATTGAGAAAATGCCTTAGAGCTGGATCTCATGGAGGCATTTCCTCACCTGAAGCTCCTTTCTCTGTGCTAACTCCAGCATGTGTCAAGCTAACACAAAACCAGCCAGCACAGTAGTGAATGGACCTGTCTCAGGGCTACTGTGTGGGCTGAGAAAGAAGTAATTCAACTGCTACAGTGATAGAGTTGCTGGCAATAGAGATGCACTGAAGGCTTAATATATATTCCATGCACGAGTGGACACAGGAATGGATGAACATATGGAAGAATGAATTCTCCCACTTACTTCCGGAAAAGCAAGAAAATCTATGGCATGGTTCTCCTACTTCCTGGGCTGTTCTTCTGAACAGCAAAGGATGAACAGGGAGGTGGAGTTGATCCCAACAATGGGGACCTAGCTCAGCTGGAGATGAAACTCCAAACTATCCCTGGCCTTCAGGTGACAATCTAATTCTTCTGTTTCTAATTACAATAAAATCTTCTTTCCTTTGTTTCACCCTGACCCTAACACACACACACACACACACACACACACACGCACACAGCTTCCCAACTGAAATATCACTAAATGATTTATCTATTCTGAGCAGACATCTGCCACTATCAGAATTCATGTCGTGTGTGTGTGTGTGTGTGTGTGTGTGTGTGTGTTCACATACACACAAATAACTTTGGATTTCGATAGAATTGTGTGGCTTCTCCTTTGATGTGTTAGATACCAGACATCACCCTTTGACCCAAAGTGTAGAGAGAAAAAGAACCTAATTTGTGTAATGTTGTTTTCTCCACCAAGAAAGCCAATGTGACAATTTCAGCATTGCTCCTAGAAAGGTGGTATGCTTTTTTCTACTTACTCTGGGGTTGCCTGTTCAACCAGCCTGGTCTTGCTGAGCCAGTTGAACTAGAGTCAATCTCCAGCCAAAACCTCCTGAAATGGTTTGTATATGCTCAGCCCGGGGAGTGGCAGAGCTAGAAGGTGTGGCCCTGTTGGAGTAGGTGTGTCACTGTGGGCGTGGTCTATAAGACCCTCATCATAGCTGCCTGGGAGTCAGTATTCTGCTAGCAGCCTTCAGATGAAGATGTAGAACACTCAGCTCCTCCTGCACCATGCCTGCCTGGATGCTGCCATGTTCTCACCTTGATGATACTGGACTAAACCTCTGAACCTATAAGCCAGTCCCAATTAAATGTTGTCCTTTATAAGAGTTGTCTTGGTCATGGTGTCTGTTTACAGCAGTCAAATCCTAAGACACCTCCCAAATGCCACTTACAAACAGTGCCCATCTATCTGTGCATTCATGCATCTATCCATCTTCTTTCCCTTCCTACCCTCTCTTCCTTCCCCTCCCTCTCCCTCCCTTCCTTCTTTCCATTCTTCCTTCCTCCCTCCCTTCCTCCTTCCCTCCCTCCCTTCCTTTCCTTCATTCTTCCTTTTAATTTTTGGTTCTTTGAAATAGGGTTTCTCTGTGTAGGCCCAGCTATACTGCAACTCACTCTGTAGACCATGCTGGTCTCAAATTCAGACATCCCCCTGCCTCTGCTTCCTGAGTGCTGCAATCAAATGTGTGTGCCACCATACCTGGCTTCTTCCAATTGTCTCAAACCATCCCTGAATGAATACACTCAACCATGTTGTCACTTGCTTTTGTTCTCCAACACCTATTTCCTTCTCTATTCTTGTCTTCATCTCCATTCGGTTCCTATTGTAAATATATCCCAGAATATGGTCTCCAGCTCTTAGCGTTGAGGCCTGATTAATATTTGAATAAATGTGATAGGGTTCAGAGTACTCTGGTGTTCTCTCATTCTGAACCTCAGTTCAAAGCCAATGGGAAGAAACTATGTCCAACTTAAACAGAGAAGAGATTCAGAGGGACCAGAGTCTGTCTATACCATCACCTTCTGCAATGATTTCTCTTCTCTTTCTGTCTCTTGTTTCCTAATCAAGGTTAGAATGATATGCTACATACAAGGGTTCTACCCCCAGTCACACACTCAAACTTTAGCTGCAAGGCAACTTAAGGGTTGGTAGAGAGATTCAATTCTTTGTGGAAGCTAGGTAATTGCTCCCTTTGTAACCTAGGATAAGCACACATATTTCTTAGTGCATAAACAGATTTTAAGAACTCATTTTTTGGGGGCGGGAGATATCAACATACACACACACACACACACACACACATGCACATCTAGAAAACGAGAATTATTACACACACACACACACACACACACACACACACACACACACACACACACATGCACATCTAAAGATCAAGAATTATTATGGGAAAAGAAGGTTCTATCAGTGAGGAACAAGGGCCAATCTATACTTTATTCAGCATAGTACTGCTAGTGCTCTGAGGAGGAGTTGGTGAGTCCGATTGTTTTTGTCCTTTTTTTAAACCTAGAAAAGACTTCCTTATTGTGGTGAAAACATGGGAATCAGAACGAACAACAACGAAGTAAGGAGAAAATAGTTTGTAATTAATAGATCTTATTATACTATTCTAATGTTAAAATAGTAATGCGTTTCAGATCTAGAAAGAATGTTGATATTCTTTTGTTTCTAAGATGCATGGTAATTAGTAAGTCGATCCTAAATAACTTCCTTTAAATTTTAGGACATAGTTTGTCAAGCCTCTTAAAGTCATTTTGAATGGTCCAATTATCCAAATTTTGTTTTGAATGTAACCATGCAAAATGTATGAGATTTTTATCTTGCTTCTGATCAGACTTATCATTAAAATTATAGAATCTAAAATGGACAATTATCTTCCACTTACTCAAATAAATTTCTTTCATTACTTTTAAAAAAAAAAAGGTTCTATCAATGACTTTGGTGACCTCCTCAAGCTTATGCTCACCTCCAAGTTTGTTTTCTTGCCTCTCTCTACCCAGTCCTGGACCATAGCCAGCAGATCAACACTGAAAGAAGAGGTGTGAACTGTCCGAGACTATGCATGCTGGATAATTTTATGTCAACTTGACACCAGGAACCTCAATTGAGAAAATGTTCCACCAGACTGGTTTATAGACAAACATGTGGGGCATTTTCTTGATTGATGATTGGAGAGTTCCCAGGATGGTAGGTGGTGCTACCCCTTTTATGATAGTTCTAGATGTTTAAAAAAAAAAAAAAAAAAAAAAAGCAGGCTGAGCAAGCCATGGGGACCAAGTCAGTAAGCAGAATTCTTCCATGGCTTCTGCATACTTCAGCTCCTGCCTCCTGTCCTGGTTTTTAGCTTGAGCTCCTGTCCTGACTTCTCTTCTGATGAACTGTGCTGTGTATGTGTAAGATGAAATAAATCATTTCCTCTCCAAGCTGCTTTTGGTCATTCTGCTTTACCATAGTTCCAGAAGACCTACCTAAGACACTGGGCGTACTCTGCACAGAGCTGATGGTGGTGGGACCCCAGAAGAGCTGTTGCTGGAGACAGAAAGCAACCAGTTATGGGCAGTGATCAGAAAAAGAAAAAAAAAAAGTTTCAAAGATGTACCTAAGAGACAAACAAACCCAAAGAGCCACACCCCTAAATAGTCACGTACGCAGAGAAGCAGTACAGGGTTGCTTTTGAAAAAGAATCTTACACAGTGAGTCAAGGTTAGCGGTCCACAGAGGTGAACCCTACTGCATGTTGATGGTATTCCTGACAACCAAGTCAGAGACTTGGTTCCATACTGATGCCTGTGGAAGGTTCTCCAGGTACTCCAGTGTATGAGGGAGAGGGTCACATAGCTTGTCCATGTTTTACGTGTTGAAGCAACTGAAGTGGCTGCAAAGTGCTTCCAACTCTCCCCATGCACTTCTCAGGATAGTCACTCCGCAAGCAACATACACAACCTGGAGTCTTCTTAGCAAGGCCACAGTGAGCTCTGGGCCAGACATAGCTGTGTCTTGGCATGACTTTGGAGCTCAAGACCGAACCAATGTCAGGTCATAGCATATAACTTCTCACTTAACTTACTTCTTCCATAGGATTTGAGGGCTTGTTTGAAACAAAACTTGGGAGCCATAAAACAGAACTGTGTTCTGCTGCTGTGAAGAGACCCCGTGACCAAGTCTACAAATGAAAACATGTAATTAGGGATGTTTTCCAGTGTCAGAGGGTTAGTTCATGATCGTCGTGGTGGGGATAATGGTGGTAGGCAGGCAGACATGCCACTGGAGAAGTAACTGAGAAGTAACTGCTCCATAGGGAGCAAGAAGAGAGAGGCTCTGGACTTGGCCAGGGCTTTTGAAACCCAAGCTCTCCCATTCCTAGCCCTCATGACAATGACACACTTTCTTCAATAAGGCCATACCTCCTCATCTATAACACATAGTCCCACTCCCTGATGACTAAATATCTGAATAGAGCCTATAGGGGTCATTCTTATACAAACCACCAGAAGAACAAAACAAGAATTCTGTAAATGTAGGGAAACAAAACAAAACAAAACAAAACAAAAAGCATAGGCAGAAAAGTCATAGCATAAAGCTCTGGCCAAAGAGGGACAGGAGCATTGGAACCAGAATGCTGGCCTGAAGCTCAAATCTAAGCAAAAGCCAGACGCTGGAGAACTGTATTACTAGGGGTTTACACGCACATGTGTGTTTCTGCCCTTGGACTTGTATGAAGCAGTACGGGGCTGAACACATACTTGCAGACACATATGAAGACAGAGAATTTGTTGACTTTCTTTGTTTGTTTGCTTGTTTTGGTTTTGCGAGACAGGGTTTCTCTGTATAGTCTTGGCTGTCCTGGAACTCGCTCTGTAGACCAGGCTGGCCTCGAACTCAGAAATCCTCCTGCCTCTGCCTCCCATGTGCTAGGATTAAAGGCATGCGCCACCACCATCTGGCACTCTGTTGACTTTCTTATATCACCATTCCTGGGCCTCTAAAGTTTATAAGGAGTCCACTCAAGCCTGATTCAATAAAAATAATCCTCGGGAGACTCTGTGTGTGTGTGTGTGTGTGTGTGTGTGTGCGCGCGCGCGCTATGTAGGTTTGCTGTGTGGATTGTGGATCTGTCCATATGTGTGTTGTGTGTACATGTGATGTGTGTATATGTGGTATGTCTGCTCATATGTGTTGTATATGAACATGTGGTGTGTGGGTCTGTGTATGCACATGTGGCATGTGGAGGTATATATGCATATATGGTGTGTGTGTGGTATATGTGCACATATGGTATGTGTGTGGTATTTGTGGTATATGTGTACCCATTTGGTATGTGTATACATATGACATGGGTGTGGGTGATGTTGGTGGTAGTCCAGAGACAGATGACTCAAAATGAAGTTTTGGTGATGTGGGCATTTCTTATGAGAGTTCTTAGGTCAGTTCTCTAGGTCTCTCAATCTGCTTACCACTCAAACTTCTTTTAATCACGTTTCCAGATCCAATTGAGTCAAGTATTTTGAACTTTTTTTTCTTGCCAACTAAACAAATGTATTCTTAAGTGCTTTTAAATGTTCATGCCTAATTATGAACAAATGTTTCATTTTTCCAACATGCTTTTTGGAACAGTGAAAATTGCCTCATTGACTTAAACTATCCCTGAAGACTGCCCCGTGCCTTGTCATGACCACATAGAAGCCATTTTGCCAGACAGTGTAAGTTGACACACAACTTAAGCACACAATGCGCCTGTGCTGTTGGCTGATGATCTGTCGCTGCTGACACCAGGTATGTGGGCTCTGAAGACCATGTTTAGCACAAGCAGTACAGATTCTAACTTGTATCAGCACCCTCCCAGAGGAGGCTAGGCTCTGGCCTCCTGACTGGCCAGGTTTTCTCTTTGGCTCCCATAAGCCCTGAGTTGAAACTCTTGGCTGGTATATGGTAAGATACAGAAGTCAAATGTCCCAGAGCAGGGACCTTTTCCAAATGTCTCTAGCACAGTTTGTTGGAAACAATATGCTAATGGGATGGGCCTGCAAGGGATGCCGAGTGCAAAACAGGTCAACTCACAGTGCAGGCGGGGTTAGTGCCTGTGCTGCAGCTGGATGTGGTTGCATATCTGAGTGTAACTAAAAATAGTTGTTCCTCCTGAGAACTGTAATCAGAAAAGGTAAAAAGGCGGCTGATGGACCATACCCTTAGCTGATGGAACATGCACAGCACAAAGAACTGCTAGGAACAGGAACCAAATGATTGTGGGTCTGTTGATGGAACATAAGGAAGTTTAACAATGTGGTTTGAAACGTAAGGCCAGGGTCAGTGAGATGGCTGAGCAGGAAAAGGAGCTTGCTGCCGAGGCTGATGACATGAGTGTCACTTCTGGAATCCACATAGTGGAAGGGGATAGGTGACTCCCCCAAGTTGTTATCTGGTGTGTACGTGTATATGCATGTATATGCATATGTGTATGTGTGTATATGTGTGTATAGATGTGTATGTGTGTATGTGTATATGTATAAGTATGTATGTGTGTACATATGTATGTATGTGTATATATTTGTGTATGTGTGTATATGTGCATATGTGTATATGAATGTGTCTATGTGCATGTATGTGTATATGTATGTGCTATGTGTGTGTACATATGTGTGCATGTGTATATGTATGTGTGCATGTATGTGTATATATGTGTGTATGTATGTGTATGCATGTGTGTATGTGTATATGCATGTATATATGTGTATAGTGTGTATATGTGTGTGTATGTACAATATACATCTTTTAAAACATGAACAATGAACTGAATGTGGTGGCACATGTCTATAAACCCAGCACTTGACAAACAGATGCAGAATGATCCTGAGTTTGAGGCTAGCCTGTGCTATATAGCAAGACTTTGTTTTCCACAAGAAAAGAAGCAGTGGATGGGAGTGGAAAGAAGAGAAGAAAAGAACAAATAAAAGAAGAAATAAAGCCCTGATCTCAAGTTCTTTACAATCAAAGGAAACAGAATTAACCCAGGGCCCCACCCCACCCCAACTCTTGACAGGGTCTCACTGTGTAGCTCTAGCTATCCTGGAATAATGTAGACCAGGTAGCCTTCCAACTAACAGAAATTCACTTGCTTCTGCCTCTGCCTTCCAGGTGTTCAAGTTAAAGACAAGTGTCATCATGCCCAGCGCGCTCTCTCTCTCTCTCTCTCTCTCTCTCTCTCTCTCTCTCTCTCTAACATACAAAACCATGGGCCTTGTTGAGTCTTAGTTGTGCCTATGTGCACACACACACACACACACACACACACACACACGATCTTTCACTTTTTTAATATGCTACTTTCCAAACCTAAATTAATTCTATTTTTATTTTAATGATACAAAATCATGAGCAAGCTATAAGACTGACTTAATTACTGTAAATTCACGTGTGTCCATATGGTAAGCAAATTCTATACTGAAAAGCCAATGAATCATAAAAATCTTATCTCTTAAACAATTATTTACTTCCTCATTTGCATGTGTGTGCTCATGTGCATGTGTGTGCACGTGTGTGTGCATTGAAGCACACAGGTGTACGTCAGAGGTCTGGCTGGTTCTCTCCTTGTACTATGAGGGTACTGACAATTGAACAGAGAAGCATCCTGCAGGCCTGAAACATCTTATTTTTTGTTATCCGTTCGTGTTTCTATCTTGACTGCACTTTTATGCTTAGTTACAGTCTCCCCACCCTGAAGACTATGAAACAGGAGACAAGGAGGAAAACGTGATTTAAAAAGCACCGTTGCCAGGGAGGTGGCCTAGTGGGTAGAGATGCTGACAAAACAGGGGGCCAGCATCAAGGACTACTCCCAGAAGAGAAACCTACCTGCCTTTGGTGAAATGAAAGTATAATACGTTTCACCTACACCAAATTATCCCGAGTAGGAGCAGAGGAGGTGAGTAAACAGTAAAATTCCAAAGGAAAGCATTTCATTCTGTAGCCTGCATCCTTGGAGCCTGACGACATCCACAGAGCCGGTGCTAACCATGTATCACCTGCCTTGTCGCTTGAAGGCCCACATGCCAGCCACTCCTTAGCCAACCACTGTGCCTCCCTCAGCAGCACCTTGCCTCCCTGGCTAATAAGGATAGAGACTGTGGAAGAAAGCTGCCCAGCTTTTCTCTTCTCTCTAGAAGAGAATTTCCCTAACAGCACAATCTGAAAGGCGGCGCTGGGGACATCTCAGAACGTTCATTTTCCTTGGGTACCAACGGTCGGGAAGTGAGTCTGCTTTCCTCCCAGTGGGCAGTGTTTTCCAAACTCTTTAATTTCTATAGGACACCTTGAAAGGAGGCCGGAGCGGAAGGGGAAGCTCCTTCACTGGACTATGACACTGAGCACCTGTGCCCAGAAGCCAGCTGCTCACCGAACCTCTCTCCGGGCCAGCCCAGGCACTCACCCGAGGGTTCCTCTCCCCAGAGTTTGGCAGGTGCTAAGGAGTGGGTGTCAAGCAGCATGGTTTGTGGGCCCCCAGCTTACAGGGAGATTATGATCTTGAGTGCCAGTCCTTTCTAGAGAGACTCTGTTCACACAAAGCCTGTTTGTTAAATTCCCAGACAAAACATCTGCCCTCGGGGGCTTAGGTTCCCTTTATGGGACTCCTTATCGTTTCTTATGTGTAATATTAGAGGGTGGGTCATACTGATGCTAGATACTTACATTCCTTACAAATACCCCCAGTGCTTTGTATACTCGACGCATTAGTTAGAACACACACATAATAAAGTTGAAAAGCCCCAAGTACCAACTCCACACATTATCCTTCTCTGTTGAAATGTTAAATGATTGTCAATGAGGATATATGTATTTGCAAGATAGTTTACACTACACACATCGTTATATTAGATATAACAATGCCTGTGATTTCTTTGCTTTAGGTTAATGTTCCCCAGAGGAGAGATGTCAGTAGACTTGACGATGGGTGTGTCTGTTTCCAACAGGTGGGTAAGACTGATAAAGATGCAAACCTAAGGTTGTAAAGTTCTAACTCACCAGGACAGCTGAAGAAAGGGAGTTCTTTAATGGAAAAGGGTCTTAGGCAAATTATCTCTGTATTCTAAAGGCCGTACTGAGGAAAGGTAAGCCCTCCCATCTATAGCCATGTGTGTGGGCAGGAACAGCTGACAGTGTGTGTGTGTGTGTGTGTGTGTGTGTGTGTGTGTGTGTGTGTGTGTGTGATGTACAGAATAAGCTGTTCTGAGCAATCCATGCTACTTACCAATGGGGTTTTGAGTAAGATTGTATTAAAATTATGAGCGGTGAATGATTTCAGGGAAGGCCTGCATTTGGTTTCTGATTCAGGTCAGTCTATACCTACTGGCAGAAGGCACACAGCTTACAGAGTGGGCCCACAGTATTCTCAGACCCCTATCTTTGGGAGACAGCTCAGGGAGACAAGCACTACCAAATATTCCAGATATTCTCTGGAAAAGGAAAGACAGGATCCTGGCCCTGGCTAAGGGTTCTCTGGGCTCCATTCTCAAAGGCAAAACTGGGTATCAGGAAGCCAGGGACATCTCTTACTGTGTCAGCATGGGGGACCCCCTGACCATTCTGAGCTCTGCCTGCCTGGCCTGACATCTGCACACGTGGCCTGAGTCAGGAATTATTGACAATCCTAGTCCAGTGAGTGCTTCTATGTACACATGACAGATCTCTCTCTGCCCCTCGCTGGTGCGCTTTTGCCCAGGTCACAAACTTTGAAAGGAGCTTATGACTGGAGGGGAGTGGGGGCAGCGTTATAAATCCTGACTCATTGTTTCTCATTTGTACAGGCTTCTTTATTTATCTTGCCTTTCCCTCTCAACCTAATAAGCAGTCTCCATCTGTCCAGTGGCCCTTCAGCACTCCTGAAGGAAAGCCTGTTTGCTCACCTTCAGTGGCTCTCAAAGTCTGTTCCCTTGGAAACAGCTTCCAAGGAGTGGTCCAGCCTCATTCTGCAAAAAATATCTGTGGGGGTTCCCAGCTTTCATGCTGTGGGAAGGCAATGGGCCCAGTAAAGCTCTGCTTCTAACCCTGAGAAGAAAACACCAAAATGCAGAGTTGGTTTGCTCAGCAATGAAGGGGTTACTCCAGGGTGTTGGGTAGGGGAGAGGAAAGTGGCTAGCCACTCCTCAGCTTGTCTGATGGAGATGTGGCCTGGCACCACTGAAAAGCTTTAAGATTAATGGAGAAAAGGCAAAATCTGACAGCTCTTCTGCTGGCTTCAGTCCTCCTGGGTGGGCCAATTGGTCTTGAATGTCACTAGCTACTTAATCTTGTGTATCTGAAACAGACTGGTGTGTTTGGGGGAGCCCGGCTCGCTCTGTATAGACATCAATTGGAGAGGCAGATAAAAGGAAACTGCATTGAATTTCCCTGTTAAGCCTTTCACCAAGCACTTTCTGACTGCAGAGCAGTGAGTGACCCCAGCAGATGCAGCCATCCTGTGCTGGATGCCCCCACCACACCCATGCTATTTACTGCTATGTCCCTGCTGAGCTGCTCCTGTTTAGTTCAGGGCAGACTGGTACCCCCATATGTCTAGTTTGGGGACTGGGGGTTCTAAAACTACATGGCCTTACTTCAGGATTTATTTGAAATGATGTGTGTGCTTTCGTGAGGCCAAAGGCATCAGATTCCCTGAAGCTGAAGTTATAGGCAGTTGTGAGCCAATAGGTACAGATTCTAGGAACCGAACTCAGGTCCTGCTCAACAGCTGAGCCATCCCTCTCTCCAGCTCCTTGCTTCCTTTCTAGAAGCCATGATGTCTCTGATGACCGGGACATAGACGCACATGCAGACACAGATCTTGCAGGACAAGAGGAAGAACAAGAGAGAAATCCAACAGCGCCGCCACCTATCTGCACACGTGTTCCAAACAAACAGGGCCCTGCTCTTGCTTTAGATCCTAAATATCCACCCAGGAGAGGGAGACCTAGCATAACAACGCTTTCTATATTCCGGTCTGTCAAACCGAACACATACAAGATATACTCCGGTTAGATGTCAACTGGGGAGGGAAAATTAAGAAAATAAGACGATGCCGTTTGCAGAGGAGGTTAAGATAGGCTAACTTTTTGACGGTTTAGAAATTGAGATGTTTTTGTAACTATCACATGGAATAGGGGGTGAGTCCTGTCTGGTTTGGTTCTGGGGAAGAAGCCCCTGATCTATATGTCTATATATCTATATGTACTAACCTCTAAGTCAGACGGTTACAACTCCTTCCTCATGCTGAGCCCTTTTAATAGAGTTCCTCATACAGAGGTGACCCCCAACCATAAAACTATTTCATTGCTGCTTCATAACTGTATGTTTGCTACTAATATCTGATATGCAGGGTAGGCGACATACGACTTTAAAGCGGTCAAAACCCACAGGTTGAGAATCACTGATAGTCTAAGCATGTTGATTTCTGAGGGCCCCCTGATAAACCTAGACAATAGCTCTACTTAACCCTGAGCTCACATTGGTTTGTTCCAGATCATTTGCCCTAACCCTCTCACCTCTGCCTGATGCTCAAAAGGCGGGAACATGGCTGAGTACCATCGGTTGATGAACAGCTGAGGTTGATTAATCTGATTCTCAAACACAGGAGAAGAAATGATTCTCAAACAGTGTGCACGCCTGAAACTTCCCACGGTGCAGACCCGTACCGAGTGCCCTGGGAACGCGCACATTCGGCTAAGGTGAAAGGTCTCTTTAAAACAGAACATTTCCCCATAAACATACACAAGACTCATCATAAATTGGGTTATTTCTTCTGTCTGCCTGAGGAAGATGGAAGGCATAAACAGTCCAAGTCCACAGCCGTGTATCACAGCTCTGTAGTATGCCTTTGAAATATCACCGGGTATCTGGCTATTTTAAAATGACCAGTTTCCCCCCTCTGGCAAGGATGTCTGTCTGCTTAAAGAAAGACAAAGGAAGATACTGTCAGGTCTTAAAATGGAAAATGAAATAGAAAATGACTAGGCTGAGAAGGAGAACTCATTCCAGTAATCATCTAAAAATATGATGTCATCATTTACTTCTTTCCCTTCTAAAAGACACGGCCTCCGATAACATCAAAGCAAAACCTTGAACAGCCCGAAATGCTGTAGAGGAGACGAAGCCAGTCTTCCTTACAGACAGGATCTTGAAGATTGGTATTTCTATGGTTCTCCCACATGTGGCTGTAGGGAAGCCACTGGCCATAAAGCACAGAAAGACACTGGTGGGTTTCATGAATATCACGGAGTAACATGGAAGGAAGGAAATGCATGTTCTAAAACAGGATGCTAAGAGAAGACAAGATTGACCGTGGGCATCTTTCATCTTCTTCCCCACTCTATCTGTTTGACAAGGTTTCACTCTAGAGCCCAGGCTAGCCTCAAATACAAACTCCCCCCTGCTTCTGCCTCCCCAGCATTGAGACTATAGGTGTATGCTGCTACTCGTAGCTCTTCAACTTCCTAAATGAAACACCTGAAATAACTTCTCCCAGCTTCCAATTGGAAAAAAGAGAAGCTGACAGGTGATGAGTAACTACAGAGAACAGACCTAAGTTCAACATCCAAGCTTCTGCCCAGAGTCTCAAGATCAGGCTCTCTCTCTTCCACACAAAAGCTGGAGACCACCTTGCCCACAAAGAGCCAGAAGGTCCAAGCAAGGAGACACTGGAGTCTCACAGTGATGGAACCCCTGCCTCACTTGTTTCTCCACAGCTGGGTTCTTCCCAGTGTCACAGGACTGTTAATGTACTCTGCAGACGGCCAACATGAGTGCAAATTAAACTGGGAGACATCCAAGGCCCCCTTCAAGAGAATGAGCCCAAGACACACTGGGCAGTTTGATTACTCTAATATATAAATACAATTAAGAGATAGAGTTGAAAAGATGAATTAAAAAATAATAAATCTCTGTGACCTACTACTGGCTCTTGGTCCTACAGTGGACATATCTAGAAGGCCCATTCAGAAGAAGCTCCCCTGCGTGAGATGCCTTACCCCTTGGCCCACTTGGGTGAAGGTGTTAGGGTTCTGTGTTACCCTGAGACTCCATCAAGAGACAAGTTATTCTGAGGAGAAGGGAAGGCATTATACAATTGTCAACCCAGTAAATGAACATCCATCTCTATGAGCCAGATACTACATCGGAGATTGAGCAATCATCAAGTAGGCGCTGTCCTCATCCCACATGGTCGTAAGGTCTCATAAGGGAGCAGATGTTTGGTTAAGGTCTGCCTGTCTGAAGAACATTTGGATGGGTTAGTACAGAGATGGTAGAAGCTGGTGTCAGAGTTTAGGCGCTGATAGCATAGTGATGCCTGGTGGTCATGTGACAAGAAGACAAGAAAGACAAGAAGTCAGAGATTGTAGGTTATACAAAGGGCTGAATTTAAAAATACTAGACCATGAAGAAGGCAGAGAGGTGTGGTATGAAGAAAGTTGGAAAGCTGGGTATAAGGCTCCCTGGGTACCGCTCAAAATTCTCACTTCTGTTTTGAAGACTGGGAAGCCACAGCAGGACGCACTTTGAAGGGGGGCAGAAGCAGATCAGACGGAGCATGAGCTGTGACTGTGTGGCTGAGCAGAGACGAGGTTGGACCGGATTGGAGATGCTTCCAGGGACACGAAGAAGTTGCCGGTGTCCCCGTGGGTAGTAATGGCGGCTTGCAGAGAAGCGAGGGTTTATGTCCTAACACACAAGCATCTGCCGTGAAGCTCCCATGGGGATCAGAGACAGTGCAGAGGCATCAGCAGTGTAACCATCACATCCTGTTGTTTGAAGGTGTGTCACTTTCATCTGACCAGAGACCAGACAGGAATTAGATGTAGGCAAGAAGACTGTAAAGATTAGAAGTGGGGGGGGGGGACTAAAAATAAATTCTGTATTCATATCCTAGAGCAAATGCTTTTAATCTATGGCCACTTCAGTAAGACAAGAATAGCTACATAAGGTATGATGGGTGTAGCCAATAAAAAAATAAATGGTTTGGAGCCTGGTCAAAGGGCCTGTATGAAATGAATAGTTGTACCTAACACAAGTATTTAATTTGTTGAGTCAGGCCTGCCTAGCCTCGAGCATATAGATATCCTACTGCCAAGTGTTAGATTTACAGACATGTCACTGAGCCCACCTAGCAAGTACTATTTTGAGTGAGAAAAAATAGTATAGTATTCATGAATATATGAGCTCATGTAGTGTGTACTTAATATGTTTTCAAGTAAAAATAAAACATTTTGTGTATATATTGATTTATATATGTATAATATATTAAACACACACACACACACACACACACACACACACATATATATATATATATATATATATATATATATATATATACCTTGTGTAATCTCTTCTTAAAATAATGTTTGGTTAGGGATGGTAGCCCAATGGTACACATGTGGCTGGCATGTATAGTGTCCAGAATTCAATCCCTTACACTGAAAAATGAAAACCAAAACCCTACAATATTTTCAATTATCTGAACAGCTCCTACTCTATTGATGCAGAAGACTTCTGCTATGGCACCAAGGCTCTGAGGGAATGCGGCTATGCTCTAAGAGCAGACTGCTGGCTAGTGGGGAAACCAAATCTCACCAGAACCCCAACCTGTCTAAAATGAAATTTAAAAATATCAACTATTTTCTCTGCTGTACGAGGTAAGGTTCCAGCGGTAACTATAGGGAGGAATTGGAAACCCTTGCCAGAATTGTCTGTATCTCATTTATAGCCCATTATATAAACACGCTGTGCACGCTCAAGTTTAACATGCAGCAAGCCATGCACACTTCTCATTTCACACCGTGTTTAGCATTCACAGTTAATCCTCTTGCATCTTCATAAAGTCCTGAAAGAAGGACTCTTCGCAGCTGTCGCTGGTGATCATGGTGTGACCCAGTGGGCTCCCAGACAGGCTGTCCTCCATACACGCCACCTCAGAGTTACAGATACCCAAGAGACTAGTCCACTGAAGGGAATTACCATTTAAAATCCCACGCAAATATTTTAGTGAGAATTGTGCGTATACGGAGTTCTGTCGATAGGATTCCAGGCTCTAGGAACACTTAGAAACAATTGTATATGAATATTTTCAGGGAGAAGAGTACTCAGCTCTCGGCAGATGGTCCAAGGACTTCTTAACTCCCAAAGAAGTTGAGAACAACATATAATCAGACACAGAATCACACATGTGTTTTTAGCAGGTGTGAACTTTGATAACATTACGTGGAGTAAGAGAGATCAGTCATGAATGACCATACAAATATGTACCCTTCTGCATGCAAGTCCAGAAAAGAAACACCTATGGAGATAGAAACTAGAGCCGTGACCCTGATCTTCTGACCCTCCTGACTCCACCACATCAGATTACTTTTTTTTTTTTTTCAGTGCAATGATTCAACCTTATGCAAAGTAGGCAAACACTCTTCCAAATGAGCTATATGGGGGGAGCCCAGATCCCCATGGAGCCATTTTTTTTAAAAGGGAACATTGATATAGATATATACTCAGTCCTCATGTTCATACTCTTTACTTAATGGATACTCTTGCATTTACAAATAATTAAGAGAATATCCATGGGTCACTACTGTGTGGCCTTGAAGAGTTTCCCAAAATTACATTTCCTAGCATGCTAGAGCTGGTGGCCAGTGATAGACCACAAGGGTAGCAACAGCATGGCCTGGGCAGCCTGGACTACTTGCCACGAACAGGGCTGCCATGCTGGTATGTCTAACACATGACCAAGGATAGCTATGAACGCAGTCCAACATAAAATCTAACTAAAACATCATGGGATATTTTTTTTGTAATTATTTTTGGTGGGGGGGATTGATCACATGGTTTTTAGATGTGAATTCTAAATGACAGTGCCATTTCCAGTGTCAGGGGTTTGAACACCCCTGGGAGTGGCCCTGTCCTACTTACTATCCTGGGTGTTTGTTCTGAAAACCAACATTATGTAACAAAGCATGCCTTCGCAAAGAGGATGCGACACTTTATCTAAAGAACCTGGCGTGGTGAGGCTTGTCACCATGTTTTTTTATGATCCTTTGTGAACTGGCAATGATTTTGCAACAAGTGACAAAACCTCAGTTGGACCTTGTTAAGGGCAAGAAAGGAAATGCATTCATGTGACTGGTAAGTCTATCGGGCTGCAGGGGCATCTGGAGCCAGGAACTCAAGTGACTGATCTTATTCTGGCTTTGTCCTCAAGGCAAAGCTGCCAGAGGCTCACATTCTACCAGTTTAGCTGCTGGCATGAAAGAATAGATAATGTTGTGTCAGGACAAGCTTTAGGAGAGATCCCAGAAAGTCATTGGTCTGGCTAAGATACCATCTTTCTCCGAGCCAGTTTCCATGGCCAAGGGGATGGAATCCCCCATCATTGACTGGGCTGGAACCATGTGCCCCATCTGTGAGTAATGGATGGCCCAACATCCCCATCCCCAAACCAGCACCATATCGGTATCTGCTACACGGCTTCAGACATTTGCTCTCTTTCCCAGGGTAATGGCAAGGCACAGACGTTTTACAATTCAATTCTGCATGTGCCCGATCACCTACTCTGTGGGAGGCACTGATCTATTTATCTCTTTCCACATTCTGTGTGTGTGCATGCACACCAACCCCCAGACACATGGGGAGCCTGCCAGATGCCAAGTCTAATGAGGCTCTCGCATAATCAATTATACACATTTCATAACAACACTAATCCCTTCCTGATGGGGCTTCAAGTCGTTGTTGAAGTCTGGAGGAGACAACCTTTGTGAGAAATGTGGATAAAATTATATGGCATGGGTAATTTTACTTACTGAATATTTTCCTGCTTGTGAGAGGAGGGGGAAAAAAAAAAGAGGAAAACACAAATGAATGTTTCGGGAAGCGCCTGCCGTGTCAGGCAGGGCCTGATGGGAAGAGGCCAGGAGTGGGTTTGTATTCACAAATGAGCAAAGCCCTACAGAGTGAAGCTCTGGTTTCCCTGAGGACCAGCACCCCACCCCCACCCGGGTTGACCTGGGTGTAAATCAGATGCATGCCACTGCATTACCCACTCCTCAAGTCAATTCGTTGGGGGGTTTGGATTGGATCGTAGGTGTCTTTTCCTTTTCCGAAAGCAGAGCTTAGAAACACGCGAAATTTAAGGCTCTGGGATGTGTTGCTGAGTTGTGGCCTCCACTGGGGCCTCTTTGTCATCTTTAAGTGTTTTCATGGGTGATTCTCATTACAGTCAAGTCATGCCACACATGTGTGTCTTCGCTGCCTCAGGAGGGACCCGGGCCCTGTTGCTCATTATCACTAATGAAAGCAGCTTCTTTGTTGATTTCCCATGGTCAAAGAACCACAATAGAATATGACAATGAAGCCGTAAAGAGTGGAGATTGTGGACTCTGGTTCCTGTGTGCTTCCTTCCACTTTTCCCGTTTACCACCAGAGCACACCAAGAAGCTGTGACCTGTGAAAACCATGATGTCGGATGGCTCTCTCTGTTCTCCTGGATTAGAGTATAAGCCCAAGTACACAGTCACCTCAGTTGTGCATAGGATAGCGCCAGGCAGTTCAAGAGGCCCAGTGTTACTTGAATGCGTGAATATCGAATATGCCATTTAACACGATTTCTGGTTTTGTCATTAGCATTTCACGCTGGGTGAGTTGAATGATGTGATTGACCAAGAACAGGGATAAAACCAACACAGAAGGGCTCACCCTTCTCCCCACTGCCTCCCTACTCCATGGACCTACAGAAGGCTGGCTTGCTTGCTTGCTGTTTGATAAACTGAATATCAGTAGTTTGGCTAGTGTGGATTCTTCTCTCAAGTTCGATATGTACATTCTATGTGATAAGCTTTCTGTCCCAGGCTTTAGAGAAGCACATTTTTTTCTCCAACAATGTCTACCTCTAAGAAAAACATAAAAGTCAACCACACTTTGGTAAGAGCTGCTGTCTCTTTTGTATCTGTTTATGAGGATGGACCCAAAGCTGCCATTCGCTGCCTAAGCAACTGCGACTCTTGATATCTCAGGAGACTTGTTTCCGGCCTCTTCTCTGAGCCCATTTCTAGCACAGGTCATGTGATTGACAGGCCCAACAGGGAATTCCCTGTGCTTCTGCCTCATCTCAAGATGAATCATCTGTGGTTCTGAAGGTAAGCTCAGTTTTCCTAAACTACAGGGTCACTTAGGAACATGTCAGAAGTCTATCAACAAGAAAAAAAAAACAAAAACAAAACCTGGAAAATAGCTGTTGCACAGCCAAGACAACCAGAAGTACCTGCCAAAGGAGGACAAAACAGGAAGCATGGAGTGGATCTTGCTAAGTAGAAGGTTTGGCAGATGGCCATTGAGGACTCTCCATGTACTAAAGACTGTACCAAGAAGAGCGTCTAGGATACAGGGCAGAGCCTATCTTCTAGTTGGCCTCATGGGTTTACCTGAGAATATTCCTTATTGGGACACCTATATCCTGCCAGTCCAAGACATCAAGACCTAGATGGTTCATAATTTTCTCTATCCAGTCAAAGAACATGACTCACTACCATCAGAAGGAGAAGGCATTTTACCTGAACCGAGACTAAGAGGACCCTGCTTGGGTGCTGGTAGCATTTATTTTGGGATAATATCTATAGAAGAAAGATGTCAATGAGGAAAACAAGCAAACATAACAAAACAAAGCAAGGTGGTTTAAAGGGCTGGAAGAAAGAGGGCAGAGTTCCAAAAGCAAGGAAAAAAATCTGGTAAGAGAAAGTACAGGAATCGGACTGGTACTTTCCCGGCAAGGCAAGTACAGACTTCTCTTGAAAGCAATGGTAACACATGGAGGATATATTAAAGATGACTCAAGGCCTCAGCCCCTACAAGAAGCAGTGTTCTGGAACCATGGCCCTTTTATAGTAGACATTTTAGGCCTCGTGGGTATATCAGATTAAACACACAGGGCTGAATTCTGTTATTGTCACCATAGTCAAAAGTAATTTGAAGAAACTACAAATACTAAAGGGAAAAATAAAGTGAATTCCCAGAAAAATAACCACATCTATTATTAATGCCCAGTGGGTGAATTATTTAAGTGATTTACTGTTGCTCGTATGGATGCAGATATTCACGAATGCGATGCTAATTAATATCATTACCTCTACAGATGTAAATGCTGAGACTCTACCAAGGCTTTCCATCAACCACAAATCGCTATTTCTTTCTTGATAAAGAACACGAACTGAACGAGCAAAGGCACCATCACACATAATCACGATGCACACCCTTGAGGGAACTTCTATTGTCCTTTCCAACAAGCTTCTGTGATTTTGTGTTGGGATGAAGCAATCATGTACCACAGGGATGCTGTGAAGTAAAACCTCCAAGAGAAAGCTCAGAACTGCCGATGGCTGTTTCCTCTGTGAACTTTCTAGGTTTAGTTTAGAAGTCACAGGAGCAGGAAATTTGGGATAAAACATATGACAATCCTATTTCAGGTGGACAACACAAGAACAATAAATTCTACCAAGTACTCTTAACTCCACCAAGTGCCAAATACTATGGACCTACAGTAGTATGGATCACAGTGGGGTACATTCCCCACTGCACAAGAGATGTGGAACTTGGGGTGTCAACAGTCATATTAGAGCCTGTGGGATTTCCAAGTTTCTGAAGAGACTGACATTCATCAAGATCCCTGGAGCCCAGGTTGGTTAATGGGAAAGCAATACAAAAAAAATCAGGGAAATTCTAACAACACAGCATAGAATTAGAGTGTTCGCAGCTGTGTGGAAATAGGAGTTGAGGTGCACGGTGCATGCTCATGGTGTGAGTTCCATTGAGGCTTGATTTTGGCTGGCATGGCTCAAGGTGGAGTCTTTACTATGGAGAGCTATGTCCACCATCTAGTATGTGCTGAATAAATGCCTAGTGAAGCAGGAGCAAATGCGAGATGCTGACTCCATTAGCCAGCTCACCCATCCTTGCATCCTACTTCTTCGCTTCGTCTTTGCTGTCAACTCCTCTCCAGCTTTCCCTTCAGCCAGGGACTTGTGGTGGTCCTCTGCCTACACCACTCCCCTTTGCTGTTTAGTTCTGTCTAGCCAGTCTATAGGGTTCCTCCGTGAATGTTTTGACTTCACTTGAGAATGCAACAAGATCTCAGTGTCATTATTGTCACCTGGCCCAGACTCCCCAAGCAAGCCTGATGTGGAAGGGAATGTCAACAGGAAGGAGTTTCGTCTGCAATGGGTTAAAAATACTTGATGCCTCTGGATACTGAGTGTGAACTGCTTTGTCACCTTTGCAGAGAAACATTTCCTGAGCCTGAGAGACATTTCCACCTGCAGTGAGTGGCTCCAGAGCCCCACAAGACTGAACAGTCACATCGTGTAAAAGATGTTTTAATGCAGGAAATTAAGATTATATTAAAATAGGTGCATCCATCCTAGGACTTGAGGACCAGTAGGGATCTCTTTGCTATAAATAAGAATATACTGACTACGGCAGGTGTCCTGCAGTATATTGTTTTGCCTGCCACATTATAATAATAAAAAAAAAGGATTTTCCTATAAACATAGCCAATATCACAGATACAGAGGCATGTAGACAGACAGAAACATAAGAGAAGATTTAGTATGAGAATTGGCTTACCTAATGCTGGAGGCCAACAAGGGCCATGATAGTCATCCGCAAGATGGAAGATCAGGGAAGCTGATGGTGTAATTCAGGCTTGTTCAAAAACCTGAGAACCAGGGAAGCATGGCAGAAGGTTTGAGACATTTCAGGGCGTTGATGTTAGTTCCAGTTTGAAAGGCCCGAAAATATGGTGTCTGGCAAGGTGAAACTGAAATCCTGGCTCTAGGAGATGCAACTCACCTGACACCTTCTATCTCTTTCCAGGTTCTCAGCAGACTGGCCATTGCCCACCTCTGGTGGGAAAAGGAAAAGTCTGTCCTATGTCATTTGAATGTCAGTCTCTTCTAGAATCATGCTCTCAGACATATTCAGACTCAGTGCTGTATCAAGTCTGTGGGTATTCCTCAAGCCAGTCAAGGAAAGCGCCAACCATTTCACCAGCAAAGAAGGGTGCAGGTGGAGTACTTTCCAGGACTTATAGAGAAGAAAACAATTTCCAGAGTGAGAGCAGCTGGGAACAAGTTGTAGCTAGGACAGAACCACAGCTGACTTAGACTGTTGGATTTCTTCTCTGGTGCGGCTGAGCGCCAGCCATTCTCCATTTATCCCTGATTTCTCCTACTTCCAAGTCTAAGGTCCTTGTCATCTGTTGATCTGGCATATGTGGTTGTGGCTGGTGTTCACTGTTCTGCCTGGATCCTATAATGAGAGTGAGGCCTGTGACTTAGGTAACTAGAAGATATTTAAGTTGGCTAAGCAGCGGGGTTAGCAGGAAACACAGCAACATCACTCTAAGCGTGCAGCCAAATTCTCCACTAGACAGTGAGGACATCCTATGATGCAGATTGTCTAGTGACCTTCCAAGGGATATGGCACCAAGGAGCCACTAATACTGAAGACGCCTTCTGCCTGAAGGGCTTGTGCACTGGGGCCCAGATGCTGGGAGAAGACTACCTTGTCTTGCAGGCAGTATCAATCTACATATACCCGAGATATGGGGAAAATACCCAAGGATACATTTTTCTGCTAAATCCCATGCCACAGCTTGCCTAGATGAACTTGTGGCAATAGGTGGCACCAAGGTTACCAGAGGGTAGAATTCTATTTACCTTGCTAAGTCAAGGAATCCCTGTTCCTCCTTGGCAAGCTTGGGAGGGGCGGTGCAAATAGCCAAGGAGAGCCTGCGTAGATGTTTTAACAACTCACAGCTGAGACAACCTTTGTTCCCTCTCTCAGCGACACTCAGATTTTAGAGTCCCTTCATATGCTCTGAGGACCTTGCTAAGATGTGGAAACTAATTCAGTGTTTTGGGGGTGGTCTTGGAGGAGGTGAAGCTGAATGGCAGACCACACATTCTGATAACAACCCGCCTCCAAGTCCCCTTCCTGAGAGTAGAATCAGCTGGGTAGTGTTCCCAGCTGGCAAACCCCACTCCGCCTGAATACCCAGAGTTTCCGATTTAATTGCTTTGAGGTTCCCATGCACATTGGTATTTCTTTCTAAACGTCTAGGTCATTCTAATGTGTCTCTTGGGTGGACAACTTTGCACTTGGTGACATTCTCAGTACTAAACATCAACTTCCAGACTTGGCCATAGACACTCAGCCTGGGCTGTCATATTCTCTCTCTCTCTCTCTCTCTCTCTCTCCTCACTACTTTAGTGCAATGGTTCTCAGTCCATGAGTCGTGACCCCTTTGGGGATCAAATGACCCTTTCACAGGAATTGCCTATCAGATATCCCGCTACCATATTTACATTATGATTCATAACAGTTACAAAATTAGTTATGAAGTAGCAACAAAATACTTTTAAGGTTGGGGGTCACCACAGCATGAGGAACTGTATTAAAGGGCCACAGCATTAGAAAGGTTGAGAACCACTGCTTTAGTGCACTGACAAAGGACCTCCTTCTCGCTCTGCTCCTTTGCCACGGACACATCTTTCCTCCTCCTTGGCTTCAAGTCATGCATCCCATCTCTTGGGGGGGGGCACTCATTGGAATACTTTACAGGGACAGAGTGAAAACCATCCACTCCTAACACCACATAATATTGGGGCCCACTTCAGTGCCTCCAGAACACAGGATCTGTTTCCCAGGAACTACCAAGAGTTAATAATTTTAAGTGAACAAGTGGCATGAAGAATGGGGTCTTCTGAGTTTGAGAGAGAAGGGTACTACTTAAACCACTCTGGTCTCAAATCCATCTCTGTGCCCCCTGCTACTTCTGTAGGCCCTTTAGTAGTTGGGAAGCAAGCCAGACACTGGCTGCTTCTCCGGGTTAGGAACAGGTTGACCTCTCCCCATTCTACCTGTGGAGAAATAGAATTAAGACTTGCCACTTCTTGGTGCCCAAAGAGGAAGCTTACAGCCTTTGGGTCTTAGAAATGCTGCTTTTTATTCTTGGATGGAGAGATCAAGATTAGGTAGAGGGACTTGGCCCACTAAGGAAATTACTGTCATCCACTGAAGTTTATATTACTGCTTTTCACTCATTTTTGTTCAAAATCTTCCATTTCCTAGCCACAATATTAAAATCCAAAAGCCTAGAAACTGAAACCTATTTAAATGAGTAAATCAATTAGTAAATACATGTCATCAAAAGGACAGTCACAATTTAATGCATGCCTTAGCAGATTATCCAATGAATGTTCGTTAAGCTGGACAGTGGAGATAAAATGTAAGTAAAATGGCATGGCTTCTGTTCTCTCACAGTTTACAGTTCAGATTACTTAGGGAGACCTACTGGGACCTATTGTTTTAGTGGACCAAAGCCTGTACTTCCAAAGGAAGCAATATGTGGAACAGAGCTGTCCAATCAGATGAATGCACAGGCTGTCCAATAGGATGAATGCACAGGCTGACCAATAGGATAAATGCGCAGGCTGACCAATAGGGAGCATGGACAAGCTGACCAATAGGATGAATGTACAGGCTGACCAACAGGGAGAATGCACAGGCTGACCAATAGGATGAACACTCAGGCTGACTAGTAGGATGAACACACAGGCCAGTGCTAACTACAAGCATGCCCGGCAGTTCCACTTCTGAATCTGTAATCTGGATGTGGACAGATGGAGAGGCAGAGGATGACCCTGGTACCAGCTCCTGTTATTGCAATATACCAGAAGGAGCACTTGACCCAGAATTGTAAGATGCATCCAAGTTTGGCTTCAGTCATTCTTGACACTTGTCCTTGACATGATCAGTTCCCAGGGAGCACAAGGACAGATTTGCCTTCATGTTTTAGCAGAGCAACCCTCTTCTAGAGGCTCCTTGAGAAAAAGAAAAAAGTCCTAAGAGCTAAATGGTTTTTGGTCTTGAAGTCTTTGAAAGCATCATTAGTCTGTCTACATCCCACCCACAGAGAAGTAAATCATAGCTTAGAGAATGGCAGGCGGAGTTGAAAATGGTGAAACAAAGAGTAACATAATTGCTATAAATTTATTACGACACAGAAATGTCAGCATTAATCCTTAACAGTTCTCCACTCCTGAAAAGAAAATTCGGATATACTACCAGAGGACAGAAGAAAAAAAAAAATGGAGGAAGCAAAAAATCACACAGAGAATTATAGGGTCAAGATGTCCTGCCTCTGTGTTGTTGGGGACTGTTTTATTTTTTTTTGACCCGTAGCCGGTGTGTAGTTTCTAGTACCTTCTAACGCCTTGGATATGTCACCATTTCTATTGTCTATAGACTGCTTTTCCTTGAGGGCAGGTTTCATGTTGTCTTCCATCTCTGCTGTTCTGAAAACTCACTGTTGGTCTTTCTTCATTTACTGGATGCGCCATTTGATCCAGAGACAGCCACCAGTCTATCAGTTCTATAAAACGTTTTTTCCTCATTTTTTTGGATAATGTATCCCTGTATTGCCTACCTCTGGCATTTTTGGAACTCTAGTTATACCTTGAATTTCTTCAGTTAATTAATTGTATTTGTATTGGGGGGTGGCATTTCCACCTCATCTTAGGATTCTATTTTCTAGAAGCTTCCTTCTAACCTATTATTGCCTTTTTTAAAGAATCAATTTATTCTCTCCTATATTGCATCTGAATCACAGTGTCCCCTCTCTCCTCTCCCTCCAGTGCCCATCCTGATCCACTCCTCCAAGGGCAGGCTTCCCAGGGATATCAACCACACACAGCATATCAAGTTGCAGTAAGACTAGGTACCCCCCTCATATTAAGGCTGGATGAGGCAACCCAGTAGGAAGAAAAAAAGTACCGAAAGCAGGCAAACTCCCCAGAAAAAAAAAAAAAAACATTGTCCTTCTGTTAGGGGTCCTACAATGTGGAACTACACAGATGCAGAGGGCCTAGGTCAGTCCGTGTAGGCACCCCTATTGTCAGTCCAGCTTAGTGAGCCTCTGTGGGTTCAGGTTTGTTGAGTCTGTGGGTTTTCTTGTGTCATTGATCCTTATGGCTCCAACAATCCTTCCTTCCCTTCTTCTTCAGGATTCATTGAGTTCTGCCTAATTTTGGCTGTGGGTCTCTGCATGTTTCCATCAGTTGCTGGGTGGAGCCTCTCTGATGGTAATTTTGCCAGGCTCTTATCTATAAGAACAGAAGGATATCATTAAGAATCATTTCATTTATTTATACATACATGTATACTTATACATATACATCTCGGGTCATCTGGCCTCTGGTTTCTGGTCCTCCAGGTAGTGTCAGCTTCCCTCTTGTTATGTGGGTCTCAAGCTGGACCAGTCATTGGTTGGCCACTCCCACAATTTCTGTTTCACCTTTACCCCAACACATTTTTCTGGCAAAACAAATTGTAGGTAGAAGATTTTGTGACTGGGTTGTTATTCCCATCTCTCCATTAGAAGTATGTGCTGGTTAGAGGAGATGGCTGTATCCTAGCCCCCATCACTAGGAGTCTTGGCTAGGGTCACCCGAATAGATACCTGGGAGTTTCCACCCTCAACCGAAGAACAGAGAAAGAAAACATGGCACATTTATACAACAGACTCAGATGTTTAAAAAAGAAAAGAACATGAACATTTCAGGTAAGAGGGTAAAACTAGAAAAAATGATCTTGAGTGAGGTAAGCCAGACCCAGAAAGACAAACAGGGTTTGTATTCACTTATGAGTGGATATCAATGGATATCTCAATCCACAAACCCACAGAGGCTAAGTAACAAGGAAGGCTTACGGGGGAATTCATGGATCTCTGTGGGAAGGGGGGAGTATCTCCTATATCATGGATGGACTGGGGATGGGAACAGGAGGGATCAGGTTATGAGGAAGATGGAGGGAGAGAGTACTGAGAATTGGGGGGGGGCAATTTGGGGGCAAAGTAGAACCCTATTATTGAATGTTTAATTTCAGCTCTTTCTTTTTAATTCCCAGGGGCTCTCCCTAATTTTTAAATCTACATCCTATTATAGACAGAATTTTTTTTCTCGATTCTCTGTGGAAAGTAATGGAAGCATTTTAAAGCTGACGCCTGACTTGGCTTCTGGTTCCTGGTGTTTTTATTTCCTCTGTTTTACTGTTATCATTTTCTATCGATTCTTACTATGGTCTTCATTTTTAAGGTTTAAAGAGTGTTAAAGTTGTGTGGGCCAATGAGATGGCTCAGTTGATAGAGACATTTGCCACCCAGCCTGGTGACTTGGGTTCAGTCCCCAAGACCCATGTGGAAGAAGGGGAGAACCGACTCACATAAGTTGTCCTCTGATCTGGACCCGGGAATCATGGCATGTGGGAATATACTAAATTCTTAAAATGAAGGTAAAACAGAAACACTTGAAAGAAAAATATTAATTCTAACGGTGCTGGGGAAACTGAATATATTCACATGTTGAAGGATAACACTAGATCCATATCTGTCATTCTGCACAAAGATCAACTCCAGATAAATAAGTCTTTGCCTTGGACCTGAAACTTTAAAGCCACTGAAAAATAAAGATGTCACTTCAAGATACGGGTATGGATAACTTTCTGAACAGTACTCCAGTCGCTCAGGGAATGAGGGCAACCACTGAAAAATGGGATCTCATGAAATGAAAAAGCTTCTTTACAACAAAGGAAAGGAGAGATAGGCTGAAATGAGAGATCTTTGTCAGCTACACTCCTAACAGAGGATAAATATCTCTACTACACAAGAAAACAACTTGATTCATAACTGGGATACCGAACTTACCAGACAGTTCTCAAATGTCTATGAAACATTTTTAAAAATGTTCACCATTCTTAGCCATCAGGGGAATGCAAATTAAAACTACTTTGAGACTCCATCCCACCCCAGACAGAATGGAAATAATAACAACAAATGCTGGTGAGGATGTGGGGAAAGAGGAACCTTATTCTCCTTGATGGGACTGCAAACTGGTGCAATCACTATAGAGATAAGCCTGGAGGGCCCCCAAAACCTCAAAATAGAACTGCCATGTAACCCAGCTCCACCACTCCTGGGCATATACCCAAAGCCTCTATATTCTACGAAAGACACACTTGTACATACATGTTCATTACTTCTCTGTTCGCAATGGGAAGGAAACAGAGTCAGACTAGATTTCTAAGAATTGATGAATGGATCAAGAAAATGTGTACATATACACAGTGGAATCTCATTCACCTGGAAAGAAAAATAAAATTTTGAAATATTTAGGAAAATGGATGGAACTGGGAAATGTAATAAGTGAGGTGACCCCAGCTCAGAAAGACAAATACTACAAATTTTCTCTCATACCTATGTCCTACCTTCTATTTTGTACATGTGTCTATTTATGTAGGAGAGTAGGGGGTAAAGTCAAAGAAACTAGAAAGGGACCATGAGAGAAGGAATGGCCAGACCAGTAGAAGAACCCATGTGGTATGAAAGTGGAAAGTGAGGTAAACTCTGAAAGTGGAAGGGATAAACTTAACAGGAGATGGAGGCGGGGAAGGGAAGGACCCGGAGGGGTAGATCAAAGCTCAGTATGTGTGAGAATGTCAAAAGGAAATCGGTTACATTGTAAGTTCATAGAGACAAAAGAAAAGAACAGTTATGAATTCTCTTATACATTTTAACACTGACTTAGATACAACTCTTTCCTTTAAGGCTTTCAGCTCTTCCTCCCAAGGCCAGTCTTTTCTGGAAGGATTAACTTCTTTGTTTTTAGGAGCTCAATTGCGATTCATTATTTACTCATCTGGAACACACCCTTCAGGATATAACAAAATCATTCCCCTAGTCACATGGAATATGATCTGTGACACTCAGTGGATACCTGATTCCTTAACTCTATACACACTATCTTTTTCCTATACACCCTACATATGATCCATTTTAATTTACAAATACCAAGAAATGAGTAGCGACAAAGTAGAAGACCTTTCACAAATACAATGTAATAAAACCTACACCCCCTCCAACTGAATAACTTACATGGAAACACTATGGTAGAGTTACTCTGATAACCAATATGGCTACTAAGGGATAGGCCCGGTCAACATCCACAGGCTTGACTGATAAGTCACACTCTTCAGGAGGGAACAGGGTGGCCCCAGATTTTACCTTGCTTCTCAGACCAGTACATAGCACCTACCTTTTTTTGTCTGTTTCCAGACTTTTCCACTTGATAGCTTCTCTGTACCCTATAGTATTGACTCACCATGTCAGCTATGGAGATGTGCCGTTCAGAACTCCCTTCCAGAGAGGGACAGCTGATTGACAGCACCTCACTGCTACCACTTGGGATGCCCTCCACTCTGCTGAGACTATGTGCCTCTTGGGCTGTTGCCAGCCAGTGCTCCATGTATAGAGAGGCTCTGCAGCCACCTAGCCTGGCCCTGCCCACTGTAGAACTTCTGTAACAGGCATCCTTGCTGGAGGAAGCCTATCCACCCAGTGAAGATCTTCTCAGAATGGCATTGTGGGTGGGAGTCTGTCCTCCCCAACCTCCCTCCATCCTGTTGCCTCTGTCTGAAGCCTCTGGCTTCTATTGCTCTTTCCTCTTTCCTCTCACAGACATTTCCCCAGTTCATCTCTTACATGTCAAGTTCCAACCTGGCACCTGCATCTCAAGAGGATTCGGGGGAGGGAGGCATTTTACGCAAAAAGTAACAAAAGACATGCTCATGCTTAGCTCTCAAATAACCTTTTCATTTAAGGGAGCCAGTGCTTATCATCAGAGGCAAAGACCTAAGACAAATGACAATTAAAGGAGAAAAAAAGAAAAATCTGTTTCTTCTTAAATTCAAACTAAAGCAAAATACACCGTGCTCTCTTTAACTGAAGACAATCGAGTGTATAGCTATTGGGTGCCAGCCATGTGCCATAGAGCTAGTAACACCGTGAATGGTAGGACAGACACGAGACAGCATCCTTGTTCTCCTGGAGTATTTCCTGAATGACTTAGTTCTGAAGCTTTCCACGGAATATTTTCATACCATGGTTGACTATGGATCACTAAAACCATGCAAAGTGACTCCAGGTAAAGGGAGTGACTGCACACGGAAGTACAGCTCAGGTATCCGGGCACCCCTGTTGCCTTCACAGGGTAAAAGCAGTGAGTGCAGTCTTCCTGCTTTATAGAGATCTCCTTCCAAACGCTTGTGAGCACAGCACTGTTATTTTTCTGGCATTTATAATTGTGGAGGAAAGTTGAACTCTGGTCTGATTTTGCTCATTTGTGGGTCTATTTTTCTGGCTAGATTCACACCAATTGATTCACTGATCCTTGAATTCAAAGTTTTCCTAGTTTTCTTCTTCTTCTTTCTTCTTTCTTCTTCTTCTTCTTCTTCTTCTTCTTCTTCTTCTTCTTCTTCTTCTTCTTCTTCTTCTTCTTCTTCTTCTTCTTCTTCTAAGAGCAATTCTTGGCTAAGGTAAGGTTTTTATGTGTAAATTCAGTTTCTTCTTCTTCTTCTTTTTTTCTCCTGATTTCAAAAACAGTTTATTCTCCATGCTGTGGGGTACCAGTCTTTCTCTAAGTATTCTAAGTTTGTGGTTGTTTTCCAGGAAATCTCTGGGTCATGGTTAGTGCTCTCTGTTCCCTGAGTAATGCCTTCTTAGTCACAATTTTTCCCTCTCACTTAAAAATGGCTTTCTCTGTCTTTTTTTTTTTTTTTTTTTCCTGCTCTGAAAGAATTCCTATACATAACTGGCTTGAACTCTACTATTTCTGCATCTAATGGGGTTTACTGTTTTGTTCTGTGTTTGTTTGAGAGAAGGTCTTTCTATATAGCCCTGGATGTCGTGGGACTCTCTATGTAGACATGTGACCTCAGAATCACAAAGATCAACCTCTCTCTGCTGGGATTAAAGGCCTGTGCCACTACATCAAGCTCTGAGACAGAGTTTAATTGTGGCATTAGAAGACACTTTCTTACTGTCACCTTTGACTGCTCCTGGTTCCCTTTTCTTCTCAGACAATCCACTTCATGTTGCATCCCGTGATAGGGTGGCTGCACCTTCAGTTGTTCACGTTTAGAATGTTCTCCTTCGTGACGTTTTATTCCAGTTTCACTAAGACCATGTTGTATTCGCTGTGTTGACAATTTAATGCTTATTCTCACAGTGAGTTATTTCTGTTCTTAGTCCCTGTAAGTCATCAGCTCCAAAGATATGAGCATCATCTGGGGATATATGAGATTGACTTCTGGACCCATCCTATGACCAATCAAGCTTGAGATCTAGAGCTCAAGCAGAATGCAAGTTCTATCAGTTTAGGTCTGTGTACAGAAGAGGGATATAAACAGCAGACTTTCTGCTCACACACAGGCATGCATTATATTAGCACTGCTGGAAGCAGAGAAAATAATGTCTTATTTCTCAGTCACTAATCTCTGAAGTGATAAACCAATTAATATATCAAGATCTTGTGATTGCAAATCTTGATCCCAGCCAGAGCCATTTGTTTTTCGGTTTTTTTTCCCCTATGTGTGCAATGCTTCATCCAACATCAACAATGCCGCACTACTGTCTACCCAATGAGAACATGACTTGAATAGACATAGGAGCCCACCTTTGTTAAAGGAGCATGGCTCCTAAGCCCAATGAGGAACAAACACTTTGTATCTTTGAGCAAAGGACAGGTAAACAGAAGAGAGTCACTCAGAGAGCCTCCACTCTCACAGGTCAGTGAGCAAGCTGGCTGCATGCTACAGAAGAGAGTCTAGCTAAACTTGGTGCTTGGTTTGTATATTATTTGTCCCTTTGATTTGGATCTATCAGCAACATTAAAAAGCCTTCTCAGGCTGTGTTCTCTGCTTGGGAAACTTGAGGTGTCACTGTCACAGGATTTGTTGCCTTGCCAATGGCTGATGCTTGAGAGATGCATAGAAAAGACACGGTACCACCCGGAAGCCAGGAGATGCTTAACTTCAGAATTCTGTGTTTCCAAGAGCAGAGAAAATGAATACTGCTCTAGGGTTGATGTCACTTGAAATGTTTCTGTGGATTTCACTGGGACATGGATGATGCTCAGAGAACTCTGTGAAACATAATGCCAGAGTCCTCCAGCAGTCTAGTGTCGGTGGGAAAGTACACTCCGAACCTGAGCTCATCTTCAAGTTGCAGCAAGGAACTGGGCCCTGGATGGCAGATGTGCTAAACATACACCAGAGGAGGAACTGCCATAGAAAGAACAGTTGAGTTGGCCAGCATGTCAAGGATCAAAGCCAGAGCCAGCATTTAAGTGAAGTCAGGTCATGTCTAGAACTGCTGACCTCTTGAATTTTTTTAAATGAAGAATAAAAGTTTAGAAAATAGATATTTTCCATTGTATATGAACCAAAGCCATATTTTCCCAATTCTCAGTAGTACTATCTACATGTATAAAACATGCATTCCTGTCTGCAGTCATCTATATGCTTGAACCTGTATATATAAGTCCAAAATATCCTAGAAAACAATTTATAAGTGTTTCAAACAAGAGCCAACCTTCTAATATCTCCTCATTCTCCAACATTCCAATGTTTATAAATGCCATATTTTACCTATTTTTAATCTCTGACCACAACAAAGGGAACAATGTCTAAATCATTGCATAAAGATGTCAAGAAACAATATTTTCCTATGGAAAATTTAAAAAAAAAATAAAGGCAATTCACATCGTTGAGAAGCAATGGGCCAAACTTTCAGTTTCTCCATTTACCTGCAGATTTCATAATTTGATTTTTATTTATAGATGAATAAAATTCCCTTGTGTGTCTGCATGGTATTTTAAATCTACTCCTCCTTTAATCTCCCTCCCAGCTATTATGAAAAGAGCTGCAATGGGCATGATGTGCAAATGTCTCTGTTGTAGGTATAATTTCCCTTGGGTACACGCTCAGGGGTGGAATGGCTGGGCCACATGATGGTTTGATTTCCAGTTAAGTGTCTGCACTATCTTACACCCACATGAGTGGTATACAAGGGTCCACCTTTCCACACACACGTGCCAGTATTTGTTGACATTTTGAATTCCTGATGATGACCATTCTGACTGGAGTTATACTGAATGAGGTAACACTGGCCCAGACACAGTAATGTTCCATGGTCTCTCTTCTATGTAGTCTAACTCCCAGTCTGTCGCTATGTGTGTCTGACTTGTAGGACACATAGAAGCCAGGAACCTGGAAGAGTCCCATTGGAGTGAAGGGATACAGCACAGGTAAAATGAAAACAGGGAGGAGAGGTATCAGTGGGGGGGGGGGGGGGGAGTGGGAGTTGGGGAGGGTGACCACAATAAGGGGCAAGTAAAATATAACTCAATTAAAAATACTACATTTTTGGGCTAGAGAGATGGCTCAGTGGTTAAGAGCTCTAACTGCTCTTCCAGAGGTCCTGAGTTCAATTCCCAGCAACAACATGGTGGCTTGCAGCCATCTGTAATGAGATCTGATGCCCTCTTCTGGTGTGTCTGAAGTCAGCTACCATGTACTGATATATATAAATAAATTATTCTTTAAAAAAATATTACAGTTTTGAAGAGTTAAGGTATTCAATTCAGATCACAATTTCATCTGAATAACTTCAGATGGGACACAGGAAAAGAAAGGTAAGAAGATGAACTCTTCTCCGCATTTCAGCTCACAACTTTGTTCCACTTCCTATGTGGTTTGAGCCCACCCCTCATGCTTGTCTTACTTCCCCATTCTTTGGAAATGCAGCCCCTAGACATCACTGGACCCGATACAGGACACCTGTATATACATATGGTGCTTGTCAGGGAGGCTCCAGGAGTCCGTAAACAATACAGGCTCTTGTCACTCTTTTAGTTGCCACAAGAACTGCTAGAAACACTATTGTTAAGGATGCCAAACACATACACAACACACACACACACACACACACACACACACACACACACGCTTTGTGCTGTTGGGGGGGGGGCGGATAATACAGGCACATTCCCGTGCTTGTGCCTCTGCCCCTACAGCCTGGTCAACCATGTACTGGTGGGCAATGGCTGACCTGCTTTAGCTCATAGGTTTCCACTGGCGAGTTGTTACCATGCCAACCCCATGTTTCAAATCCCCCATGGCCTTTGTGGTGCGCATCTGGCAAACCCAGTTTGCCACTGTCCCTTTCTCTCTTGAACCCAGACACACTGCCACATGAAGGAGAACTCAACACAGACTTAGTTCAGAAACAATGATATCTCAGTCTCTGGGAGTAACAACTAAAACCTAATATTGTAAGCCTTATTACAATCCGGTTCCTCTGGTGGGGAATCTTTGCGGATCTGCCATGATACCGGGAGACTCTAGCAGTTACATCTTATCCTCTGCTATCCTGTTCCAAAGAGGAACTAACTCTCTCCTGCTTCCTCTCTTCCACCATCCAAACCGGAAGTCCCGCCTACTCACCCAGCGATTGGCTCTTTTATTCATTAGGTGATTGGTTCACAAGAGCAGCACCAGGCCCATCCACAACATTGTGCAAGCCTAACATGACAGCACAGAACCAATTGCTCCGATTGGACTTGAGACCTGCTCCATAAGAGAGAACCCATGCGTGGTCAAAACCATATGAGTAGAGAAGTCATCAGCCCTGGTGAGGAATTCACTACTCTTGCTTTAGTAAAAGTGACATGAGGTTAAGCTGCCTTCTAAACACCTATGTGTATACTCAGATAAATACTACTTTAAGCCTTGAGCTACGTTTCTCTTTGTAGTGCATGCAGACACTCAAAGCTACTTCAGATGCTGAGAGAAGACAGTTGAGTTCTCATCAGGAAAGAAGACGTTCATAATGCCCCTTCTAAGACTCAAGGAACACACACACACTCAGATGTTAGTCTGATAATCAAAGGTTGACAAAAACAAGAATTTATGAAACTTAACTGCTGCTTGGTGTCGAAGTGTCCTAGGCCATGGATGACATAGTTGAAGTCAATGTTTTGCGGGAGCATCATGCCTTATTAACACATGCACTTATGTTTCTGAACAAATCCCTCAGCTCCAGATAGGAGGATCTGGTTTGTGGAAAAAGCAGCACTCTACCCCGTATAACTACATCTTTATCTGAGCTTTCACAGAAATGTTTGTCACACTGGAAGCTATAAAAGGCAGCAGTGCTAGCTATCTGGGAGCCAGCACATTCAATAGGAATCACAATTTCATCTGAATAACTTCAGAGGGGACACAGGGTGCTTCAGAAAAGGAAGGTAAGAGATGGCCCAGCGGTTAAGAGCACTGGCTGCTCTTCCAGAGGTTCTGAGTTCTGTTCCCAGCAACCACATGGTGGCTAACAACCATCTGTAACAGGGATCCAATGCCCTCTTCTGAAGACAGTGACAGTGTACTCACATACATGAAATAAATAAATCTTNAAAAAAAAAAAAAAAAAGGGAAGGTAAGGAGATGGCCCTGTCTTCCACACTTCAGCTCGGGCTTTTGTTCTGAGTTCTATGTGCCTTCAGCCCACCCCTCATACTTGCCTCACTTTCCCATTCTTTGGGTGGATCACAAAGGAACCCTCCCTTCCTTTCACCTCTTTCTTTTCCAACCAAGCTGTGCTCTCTGGTCCTAGCAACTTGTACCCTGCAGGTCTCTCTTGGTTCAGGAGAACGTACTTGAACTGGCTGCAGTAGTATACCCTGCCCCAGGTAGATGCGGATGCTGACACTTTCTGTTCACACTCATTCTGCCCACACACTTGTCCAATTACTTTCCTCCTGCATCCCTCCTCGCTCCTCAGAGAGCTGTCATCACTTAGGTACATGTTTTATCCGTATGTTACCTGATTACTGTGTCTATTTCTATGGCTCCACTGCACAATCCTTTAACCAAAGGAGCCCTATCTTCCATTTCCTTTTTAAACCCTCCCCCAGTGGGTTCAGTGCCCACACACGGAGGCCCCACAAATTGAATGATTCCATGTTTCCTTTTGCATCTACACCCCTAACTATAATGACAGCTTTCCCCATTTCTACAGTTTCTGTTTCTTAATAACTTATTTCCCTCCCTGTTAGCTTCAATTCTACAAGGTCTTGGATGGAGTTTTGGTATACCACATCCAGGCGGTCTCTACTCTTCTTCACTTATACCTACAGCCCTGTAACTTTATACAAGGCATTTAACGTCAGTGAGCTGTGGATTCTAATACATCTTTGTAAGGCGGGGGGGAAAAAGATAATGACTTTCCCACAGGGTTCCTGAATGCACTGTGAATGCCCAGCTCATTTGGTTTCTAGCTCTGCTGGGAGTTCATTCGTGTTTCTTGTTTTGGTGTTACTGTACATTCTCCTGCCTCGGGTCCATCACGGTTCATATTGACTAAGATGCTTTTCAGCCTAGACAGCAAGTGAACCCAGTCTTGACAAACAAGGAAGACCTTCACCTGACCCAAGTCACAGGCAACACTTTTATAGGGTGCCTGTTGGTTCTTCAGAGTGCACAAGTTCATAGGGTGGGATGGAAAGGACCTCCCAGGTACCTACCACAGGAAGAGCTCCTCTATATTAGAACTGAAGCCCAAGGTTCAAACTCACATCCTCATGTTCCCTGCTCAGAACTAAACTTTCAAATTGGTTCTGGTGTTGCAAGACCAGCAGAGTCATACAATACCCTCTATGGCTGCCATTCCATTCCCCAACACTGTGTACTCGGCCTCATCCTAAGTAACTCAATGGTGTTGGATTCCTTCCAGTAACAGCACTGGCTTTTCCAGTGCCTGATTCCAAATGAATCATATATGGTCTTATTTCTGAAATGGACATCCACGGATGTTAGGCGTGGGATTCGGATAACAGCTAAGATGTTTATGAGCGCTGTGCCAGTGTAACTGTCTTCTCTCAAGCTTCAGCCTCCTCTCCAACGAGGATCGGGTTTCAACTCTAGGTCTCAGCTGTTGGCTGAAACCCTATGGGTTTCTAGACACTCAAGTCTAAATCTTAGCATGGTGCCTGGGACAAAGCAGGTACCCTCATAAACATATCTGGGTTTAAAAAAAGAAAGAAAGGAAGGAAGGAAGAAAGAAAGAAAGAAAGAAAGAAAGAAAGAAAGAAAGAAAGAAAGAGAATACCTAAGCCCTAGAAGGGACTTGATGAGAAATTAATATTTTTACATTTCAGCACGGAGTGTGTGGGAAAAGACTAATTCTCCCACTCTAGGCAGTGAATGATAAAAACGGCCAGTTTCAATATTCTCAAGTGTGACCCGGGCTGGGATGCAAAGAGGGTTCCAACTGCTAAGTAATCTTGTTAACTTGATTCTCTCTGTGTAGTTCAATGCCAGCTCCAATTGGCAGTTCCTGAATGTTCCCAGCCAGGGGCTCTCCCAGTGGTGAACATTATTAATCTGCAGCTCTGGGGCTAGCAACCTCACCTGTAAAGTCTGTCCTGCGTCCTCTATGCTCTTGAAGACACTCTGTGCACGCCCCAGCCCCACACACATCCCATTCCAGCAGAGCAGTTTCACATCAGAGCACTGATTTTTTTTTTTTTTTTTTTTGAGCGTCTTCCATCTGTTGCTAGTCTCAGTCCTTTGCTGAAGCTCAAAGTGTGGTCCGCAGATTGGCAGCGGTAGAATCATTTGGGAGCTTGTTAGAAATGGAGGCTCTTGGACTGTACCCCAGACCTACTGAAACAGAATCTGCATTTTAACAAGATCCCAGGTGTTCCCTACACACAGTAAAGTTTAGAAACATTTCCCCTAGTACAGTTCTAAGAGAAGAGAACTTGATGTCGGCCAAATGCTTTGTTTTGGAAGAAGGTTCCAGGTGGTGGCGACACAGCTGGCCCACCTTTTAAGTAATGGAGCTTTAGATTCTTACAAGAATGTATCAGCCCCACTCACAACCACCGCTACCACCTGTGGTGGCCTCCAGGCACGAAGGCTGAGAGCCCTTCCATCTAGGACACATTTCTAGTCTGGTGTGATCTATAAACCAGGAGAACTTGAGCCACTGTGTATTGATCCCCCTGGCCCATGTTCAAATGTCTGGTTTGAAGGATGTAGAAGCGGCCCAAGCTTTTGAATTGTGCTGGAATGTCCCTAGGTTGTTCTAAAGGGTGGAGAATTCTGATTTAGGGTTAGTACTTAGACTCCTGGGGCATACTCCCTGCCTCCACAATCTCTTATCTCTCCTGCAGGTCTAATGGTTTGCATCTGGAAGACTTTAAATTCCCCTTTCCCCTCCCGTGTCTGCTGCCCTCCAGCAAACACCAGAACTAGTGTGTAAATCAAACTCAGTTGCCCCTGGGTAAACAGTATAAGGAAATAGTGTAACAGGTGACGCTCCGTAGTAAGGTTTGCCAAGGAATTAATTATGAAAGTGCCATCGTTTTAAAAAAATATAAAACCACACACGACTCTGCAAGGTACAGTAGAAACCTTAACAAGCCCTTTCTGCTTCACAGGCACGCACCTTGGGAGAAAACCTGAACGACCCAGCTTCCCTGTGCTCTTCCCAGTCTTCTGCAAGGGGTGTCACGTTCTCTCTTACATCACTTCCTGCCTTTTACGTTCTGCTGGTCTTTACAGGAAGTTAAAGCACGAGTTTCCCCCCCTCCATCCCCGCTCTTCTCTTCATGGATAAGGGTAGTGCTGGATTCTGAGGGACAGGGTCACTGAATTTCTTTTGCTCTTCCAAGCCCTGAAGCAGCTGAACCTAGGCAATGGAGACCTAAGGCTTGAGACAAGAACGTGGGGCGGCTGCTGACAAAACCTGTCCGGAGAGCACAGCTAAGCTCTTCCTCACATGTCTCAAAAGGCCAACCTGACATTTTCTGCCCAAGCGGCAGGGCCTGACCTCTGTTGAGCCAAAGCCCAGTCCCAAGAAAAGAGAAAACACTGATTGCCTTGGCTCTTCCCAGAGAGTAGAAGGGGTTAAACACATCTATTAGGTTCCCCACCCCAAACTCACCAACCAGAGAAGCCGGATAAAAAGATAACCAACATGCTCCCACCATATCCCGTGGAGAGCCAAAATGGAAACCACCAGACCGAGCATTTCTGGTCCGAGCCTCCTGCTTCAGTAGCAGGGCATAGGGGTGGCCCATCCTGATTGGTGCTCGAAGAATCAACAATGAAAGAACCTGCCAATCAGGCTCTGGCTTCTGAGCTCCTGTGAGGTTTCCACCTCCCCCCCCCCCCCCAAGTCTGAGGGCGATCTTGCCAGTAGTGATGGGCTTGGTAAGGCCTCTGTTTCCCATCTGCTGCAAAACTGCAGCGTGTTTTAAAAGAAGTATATTGTACTCCCACTCAGCCAGTGGCATTGCGTGCGAGCCAATGAGAACTCGAAGCTGCGATCGCTGGAAGAAAAAAAAGTAGACGCTTAGTGCCAAGAGATTTTTCCAGTAAAACTGTTTGGTGGGGAGGGTTGGGGTGTTGGTGAGGGAGGGGGGAGAGAAAATACAATGATCAGATGAAGGGACAGACTTCACGGGAAAAGCTTGGCAAGTCTAATTCCAGAGAAACAATGCAAATGAGAGCTTCTGTCTTCTTCCCTAACAGGAAATGTAGCTAGCTGTAGGGAGGAAGCGGGGTGGGAGACTAGTGCCCATGCCTGGGGAGGCTTGGGGTACACAGTGGACACGCTGCTGCTGACATTTAGCCAAGCCCAGGCTAATGGTTTGGAATTGCTTTTTCTTTTCACATTTACTCTTCTAAGCTGGGGTTGTCTCCCAGGCACTGCACATGCAATTATTGCCGGCTTCCCCGCCCCCCCTCCCATCTCTGGTTTGGGCTTCTCTTTGGAAAATCAGCAGAAGTACAAAGATTGTTTTTGTCTTTAAAATTATTCAGATGATTTCCTAGAAGCAGCCTGAAAGTCAATAGGTATACGTTTCCCAAGAATTGCTTAGGCAAAAAATAAAAACAATGATAAGAAAGCAGAATGCGTTTATGATACATAGTGAGGGAGAAGGGAAGGCTGACCCAGACATGGTGGGTCACACCTAGAACCCCACATTCCAAGAGGGTGAAGGTGAATTCAAATCTGGCCTGGACTACCAAGGACTGGGGACATAGCATAGAGGTAGAGAGCTCACCTCACATTCTCAAGACCCTGGGTTCCAGCCTCCCAGAGGGGGCTGATGAGGAGTGACTGTTGAATATAATTAATTACAGAAGACTTTGCCATTCTCATTACTAAGCAGATCTAAAGCCCCCTATATGCTAATTTACATTGTTACAGGCAGTCTGGGATGGAGTAGAGGGCCTGAGCCCTGCCTGACCCTCTGTCATAAACACTCCCTGTGTGTTTGTTTTCTTTTCTTTTATCCCTCTGAATGAAAAAATACTTAAATTTGAAATGGGTGCTTTTTGACAGCACAAGACTCGCATCATATGTTCAAAAGCTGTGGCAAAATTACTTTTTTGGCAGGAGCTGTGTCGCCTCAGAAAAAAGTCAGGTCCTGATGCGTGTTACCAGTTGAGGATGAACCTCAGATTGCCATCTGGTATGCCCAGTCAACCCGCTGACTCATTTTGGACTCGGTACTGGGAATCAGGGGTCTCAGGAAGGTGTGAAGCCAGTACACCACCTCAAGGGTGGGTGCTTGCTGCTCCTGAGTGAGGGAGCTGTCACCGCTGTGGCCACATCACTATGTCCCAAACAGGCTGGATATATGATGCTAAGCCCACTGAACACGTCTAGACACTCAGCAATTCATGGCTTGGCTATCTAAAAACTTTATTTCCTGTATTGCAAAGTATGTTTCCCAAGCTTCTCATTAGACTCTTTGTGACAATATTCCAAAATAGGCTTCAGAAGGAAATAAAAGCAAGTTTAAATGAGGTGGCTATCACATATGAACTAAATTGACTTCATCTGCTACTCATAAAATGGAGAGCCAGGGGCCGGAGAGATGGCTCTGTGGTTGACAAACCCTCTTTCAGAGGCCTAGAGTTCAGTTCCAGCACCCACTCCAATAGCTCAATACTACTTGTTATACTAGCTCAAAGAAATCCTCTTCTGGCTTCTAAGGTACCCACACTCTCATGTATGCGTACACTCACAGACATACATGTAAATAAAAATAAAATCAATCTTTAAAAATACCCATAGCTGGCTGGAGAGATAGCTTATGGTTAAGACCAATGATGGCTTTTCCAGAGAACCTGGGTTCCATTCCTCGCACCCATATGGTGGCTCTCAACTGTTTGTAACTCATGCACGTGGTACATTCATACATGTACAGACAAAATATCAATACACAGAAATAAAATTTTAAAAATGTCCTTTGTCATAGATCAATATGGCTGTGTTAAAACATTGTCTTAGGCTTTCCATTGCTGTGAGAAGACACCACAACCAAGGCTTATAGAAAACATTTCATTGGAGCTGGCTTACAGGTTCAGAGGTTCAGTCTATTATCATCAAGGTGGGAGCATGGCAGCGTTTGGGCAGATGTGAGGCTGGAGAAGCCAAAAGTTCTACATCTTGATCCAAAAGCAGATAAGAAGACCGGCTCCCACGTAGCTAGGAGGAAAGTCTCAAAGCCCACCCTCACAGTGACACACTTTCTCCCACAAGGCCACACCTCGTAATAGTGCCACTCTTTGACCCAAGCATATACAAACCACCACAAACACGATGACCAAAAGTAACTTGAGGAGGAAAGGTCTATTTGGGTTGTATATTCTGAATTACAGTCCATTGAGGAAGTGAAAGCAACTCAATTGGGGCAGGAACCTGGAGGCAGGAGCTGATGTAGGGGCTATGGGCGAACGCTGCTTACTGGCTTGCTCAGCCTGACTTCCTACGGCACCCAGGAGCATCCTCCCAGGGATAGCACCACCCACAATAAGCTGGTCTTCTCATGTCTCCAATCAAGAAAATGCCTTACAGGCTTACCTATTGCCAGATCTTATGGAGGCAATTCCTTGACAATCGAGGTTCACTACCTCAGATGACCATACCTGTGTCAAGTTGCTATAAAACTAGCCAGTAGCTCCTTAGAACCAACAGGGTGAGAGGGCCCCAAATATCAACCAACACACTACGATCCCTTGTGACCATGGATCTGTGTAGGCATACAACCCATTCTTGGGCAGGTCTGAATGCTCAACTTTACTGAGACCCACTCTAAGCACTGCCATAAGTTAATAAACAATAAAAATTCCTCTCTAGGTTAATAAGTAATACCAAAGTGTTTTAGAAAATGTTTAATCTCAATCCGAGACTTCTACTCCACCTTTGATTATTCATGTCCTAGATAAAAGATACACACAACCTTTGTATTTATAATAAGTCATAATCAGCACTAGAGCCAGGCAGATATCTATCCTCTATGCTACTATGTCTATTTCCCTGCCAATAACCCTTCTATATGGTTTGCCATGTTTTGTCTGGGCCACTCTTAACTCCAATTAGCCAACCCACATGGCTATTAAGAGTGATCCAAAAGCATCCTCTGACCCTGCCTTCCTCTTTGCCCTTGTGGTCTCCTCAGACCCCAAGCCCGGGAACCCCAAACTCTGCCTATGTTTCTTCTTCCCACCTATTAACTGTTAGCATCTTTATCTAACCAATAGTTTTAAATTAAGGAGAAGGTCACATTGTATGTGCGGATTCTCTCATTCCTGGGAGCTACTGGGCCTTGTGGGACCCAATATTCAACATTACAATACATACCAAAAGATTAAACCTCAACATCAAAGCAAAATGGAAATTTTTGTGAACTGGGAAGACAGTATTTATGTATAGGTCACAGCAGAAATCAGTTAACTTTTTTCTTCTGTGAATACCATTTGGGCTGGCACTAGTAAATTACCGCTCACTGTTTTGTGCACACCTGACACAGCTGAAATATCTGTACAGAGGAGAGAGAGTATGTGAGCAAGAGAGAAGGGGGGCGCACAGAATTATTTACCAGGAATCCAGTTACAAATGGAAGATTTATGAAATTGGCCAACTTTGAAGACTGGGTTGCTAAGCAGCGTGCCTATTTCACTAAACCTGATTGTTTTAGTTAATATATGGAATGCTATGCTCAGGCCTGTGCCTGATGTATGTCCATTGTTAGGGATTGCTAGCAGCCAACCAAACTCACAGCAGCCAACCAAACTCACAGCAGCCAACCAAGCCCACACAAATAAGGACTGTGGAACTGCCCCCCCACACACACACACACCCTGGGTCAGAAAGTCTTAGCTGTTGAAGGGGAGAATATTGGGCTACTTGCGTTTACTTTTGGCTTGCTTCCTCCATGTTCAGGTCTCAATTTGGGAGGCAACAGATAGCTGCCTATGGGGCGGGCTTCTGTCATTGTGTGTGCCTGTAGCAACACTTCCTGCCTGGAGCACCAACTTCTTAAGGTTCTGGTGGGCTGCCCTGGCCACAGACGTTGGTCCGGTGATGGACGTCCACAGCAGCACAGTTCCTGAGTTCTTCTCTTAGGACTTCCCGGCGAAAGAGTTCTGAATTCTTCAGCTATGCAGCTTATGACTTGTACCCAGGGCTGGCAATAAATATGCCTGTTTCCAGGACCAGTCTTGGGAGTTAATGCAGAGAAAGAAATAGAGAGAGGAGAAGAGGAGGAGGGAGAAGATGGGGAGGGGGAGGAGGAGAGGCAGGAAGAGGCAGGAAGAGGCAGCGATTTCTTCTTGGCTTGGTTGTAGCAATTGATATATACCCCTCCCTCGGGTTAATTTAGTTTTATAAGTTAAAAATCAGGGTTCTCTTCCAGTCTCTAAAATGTTGTGAATAAGAGCTCCCCTAAGATTTACAAGTATCTCCTGGGTCCTAAACTGAGGAGATTTAGGGACAACTAAAACCAGAAAATTCTGGCTTGCTCTCTTCTGGAGTAGACACTGAATGCTCAGGATGTAGACCACGCCCCTTTTCTCTTGGAAAGTATTTCTGAGGCTCAGGGTTTGCTCTTCCCCACCCCGAACAGTCATCTTTGTAGAATTGGGTATTGATGCCTTGTCCACAAGTCACGAGGACACTGTAGACCTAGATCCAAGTGAGGCCCATCAGCTGTTTCTTCCAAAGAATTTAGACTAAGAGCTAGCTAGTCCTCAGGTAGCTGGGAAGATTTTTTTTTTATTGATTCAGGAGCCATCGGAAGCCATATTCAGCAATTTGTCCAGAAAATAAAAAAAATTGAAGAAAGCTGTCTTCACTGAGAAAAAAGGAGGAAAAGCCTCTGTCCTGAGAGCAGGAGAAATTCAAGGCAGACTTTGTTACCAAGCTGTAGTTATGGTCCCCAGACATAGTCCTTCCGGCTGGGCTGTCTCCCTGCCTTGGGCTCAACGAGCTCCTCTTATCCTTATACCACCCCACACCCGGCTATATTTTGCTGCAGCTAGCTCAAACTGATTCCTGTTTCTTTCATCCAAAAGAAACTGAAGTAATACCAGCAAATATCTTCTTGATGATTTTTAGAGCTCGGATATTCCCTCAACAATTTATGGGCCAAGCAAGTCCCCGTCTGTATCTCACGCTCAAATCCAAATGTTGATTTGTGCCTTCTCTAATGGAGAGGAGGGGGTAATTCCCCACACTAAAAAGTCCCACGGGATCCACGTGGACTTAATTGGGACAAAGGTCAGAAATATTTAAGGGTATCTTCTCCCCTTAGTATGTTCTACAACTTGGTGTTGATATTTAAATCTGGGGTGCAGAGAATGATTTAATGGTTTGCCCACTCCATATTTGCTAATGGCGACAAGTCATCAAACACAACGATTCACAAATGTTCAACTGAACTCTTTGCAGACTGCTTCTGGGAAAACTAGGAAAGAAACGGAAGTTGTTGATTTTTCTCCAGCTCCTCTTCCTGTATGCTTCTCCCTTTGGGGGCCTCAACAAGCCCTCTACTCATCGTCCCCAGAGGACAGTCCCCGACAAACTATAGTGTTAGTGACAATTTGTTACTTCTACTAGTTGTGTTTTCTCTCTCTCTCTCTCTCTCTCTCTCTCTCTCTCTCTCTCTCTCTCTCTCNTGTGTGTGTGTGTGTGTGTGTGTGTGTGTGTGTGTGTGTGTGTTAGGGATAGCTAAAGAGGTATTAGAGTTGGGGGAATAGAAGAGACACACACCTCTAAGGCATAAGCTCCGAATTTAGAATACCATGTTGCCCGTAGCCAGTCAGCTCTGCAGGTCTCAGGTCCCCTTTTCTATGACAGAAGAGATGGGCTCCTCTTGCATGAGATCTAAGATCCTTAGCCTGGCTAGGCAGCAAATAAGCTACTGTTCTTCCTCCTCTGTGGGCTATCTTAAAGGCACAAACACGCTGTACTCAATGAGCCACTGATCCCATAAGGAATGGACCTAGAGAGATATCTGCCCACCTTTAACATAGGCTCAAAGACCCAGGAAAGTGGCATTGGCTGGTGTGGTTAAGCCTTCTCCCACGGGTTTGGGTGGGGTTGGGGGTCTACATGCAGCAAAAAGGCCTTCGGGGATGGAACTGACTTAGCTGCATGCTTGTGTTGCTCACTGATGGAAGGACCAAGGCAACCATCCATTTCACTTCCCTTAGACCTCAGCAAGGCCTTCTATTTGGTCAGCAAGGTTGATCTTGGGAATCTTTTACACTCTGTAGCTATGTACAGATGTGTGGAAAGGGCTTAAGGATATGTAAATGATTTCAAGGCTGAAGTCTATATAGAAGGGTGAAGTTACTATGAAAATTATTCAAATCAAAAATGGAATTACTATGTGGTGCAGCAATTCCATTCTAAGTATATAACCTCCTTCCCTATTAAAATTAGAATCACAGACCAGTTTGCACACCTATGTCGTGGTGCCATGATTTACAAGCAAGGGGTGAAAACATCTCACATCAAGATGAATGAATGAATAAAACACAGTATATACAAACAAAGACATATTCTTTGACTTTAACACAGATGAGCTTTAAGAATATTGTACTATCTAAAATAACCCCATTACAGGAAGATAAACACTATCTGAGGGGGGGGTCTAAGTTATTCCTCTTCCTAGTGTTTGGGATCAAATCCAGAGCCTCACAAATGGCAGGCAAGGGATGTAAAGTAGTCAAAATCACAGAAAGAAGAACAATGGCCAGAATGGGGGGGTAGGACCATCACGGACGTTTTTGTTCTATGTGTACAGAAGTTCCACGTGTGTGTCTTTGTAGTTTTGCAGGACTTAAAAAAAAAAAATCTAGAAATTATTGTGCAACAATGTGAGAACAGCTGGTTACTACTGGCCTGTAAACTTCAAAGTCTTTACAACGGTCAATTTGATTTTATGCGCTAGAAAACCAGAATGAAAAGAAAAACTCAGGTGATCTACAGGGAGCAAGCAGTTTCCTCCTCCTGAGAAGGGGTTCCTGGGAAAGGGAACACACTCAACGGAGAAGATGGGGCCGGTTCCTACCTGATGTGGGAAGCCGACGGAGACATTTAGCAAATCCAGGCCCACTTCTGGGCTGTTGGTTCTTTCAGGAGCCGCCCCAGAAGGCGCCCCATTCTTGGGTCTTGTCCTGCACTCCCTGGGAGTAAACAGAGCTGGGAGACTCCCTGTTCTAGGAAAAAGCTAATCAAATGATCCAACCAGCTCTGCTCCTCGTTTGGAACCCCGAGAGAGGTACCAGGAAACACAGTCTTGGCTGAGAGAATGTGGCTATGAATAAGGAAAGCTGTCATAGGCAACTGATGTCTTGCTCGGGTTCCATCCAGCCCTTTTGCCTTTGCACAAGGACCCACGGTAGGTATCCGTCAGGGGGCTGGAGTCAGACCAGACTCAGGGAACACAGTCATCCAGCCTTCCGCCTCTGAATTTTGGAAGAGAATCGGACTTCTATCTTTGTCTCATTATTTAGTGTTTGGGAAAGGACCCAATTAGCTAGGAGACTGGGATCTTAGAATTTCTGCGAAGGTGGGCTGTGGCATTAAGAGACAGTAATGAAGTCTGTAACCCCAAACCCCTCTAACAGTCCCCTAACTATCCTCAGGAGACAGACACTCTTGGCTGAGATAGGAGGGAGGAGTATGGCTTCAGCTTAGCCCTCGCCCTCAGTGGTGGGAAGCAGCGTTCTTGTGACCCGATTTCAGTCTTTGCTAATGAACCATTTCAGAACAACTGAAGTTTCTGGAGTCGCTGATAATTGCATACATTTTCCTTTCTCTCTCTCCTCTCTCTCCTCTCCCTTCTCTCTCTTCACTTAAGACTCTTAAGTCTCCATCCATGAAGCCCCATTTTTAGTAACACACTGGATCCTGCCAACATCCTGGGGCTGAATTTGCCTTTCCACTTCTAGGAATTTCCACGGACATGCGCGGGGGGGGGGGGGGGTCCAGACTGCCAAGATGGCTGTGAATGTGTGTGACCGTTGAGGAGTTTGCAAAGTCAGAAGGTTGAGGTCAAAGGTCTATCTCTCCAAAGCACCTGAGGTGAGTGGCCCCAACCTCTTCAGAGCAAGATCGCCAGTTCACCTCAGCCACAAGGTGATCTGGCGCCAGAATTGTTTTTAGTCACTCTAACCGGTCCCCAGGCCCACTGCAACACAGCATCCAAAAAGGCCAAGCATTTGGAACCACAAACCCCCACGGGAGGACAACAGGGCTCTGTGATGATGTGGTTTATGGAGTCTCATTTTTAAAATCTGACATACTTACAATGAAAGTCGCTGTGGAAGAAGAAGAAGAAGAAAAAAAAAAAAACAACTGGATTCACCCCAACTCCTTTGCTATTTATTGCCTTGGATGGCATTAAGGTTATCTCAGAACTCAGCCATCAGGGACAAGGCCTTGAACAACTCAACGTGTTTCACCCCAAAGTGAATTTGCAGTTAACCCTTTGAGCCCTTGCCACGTAGTGTTTTTTTTAAAAAAAAAAATACTGAAATCAGAGTAACAAACAGAAAGGAATTGAGGCCCTAAGTGGAAACACCCCTCAGGTTTTTGTAGCGCCTGCCATGTTCACCACAGGGCCTCTGATGTTTTTATAGTAGAGACTCTGATAACCAAGCCCTACCTTTCATTGGAACCCAGATGTAAAGATTCAGAACCTTCCTTCCCTCCTGTGGTTACTCTGGGTGCTCTTCCTTTCTGTCTCTGTTCCCCGCAGCCAGCCAGCCAGCCAGCCAGGGAGGCATGTTGCACTAAGCCTTATTTAATACGGCTGACTTTACTGGGTGCTTGTGGCCCAGGACCTTAGTTTTTGCAGCTCTTAAATGCCATCTCAAATCCATTACAACGTGTGGGTGAAGCTAATAAAACCACTCAAAGATCAAGACGGCATGGCACCTACTTCATAGGCATGATTCTACACTGAGGACATGTATTCAAGGTGAGCACCATTCGGCCTCTGCCTACTCTTTTCCAAGACTCTGCTGAGAGGTTTTGCAGAGCTCCCGAGACCAGGATCACGGCTCAGTCAATGGCATCCGATGCGATGTTGATCTCCCTGCCACAAATCCATCTGTAGTTAGGAGAGGAGCTGAAGTGGGCCAATGATTTGCTCAATTTTGCATGGGCCATGTTTTATAGAGGCAACACGGAAATCTGCTTTCAGATCTCTTGGGAACGCTCTAAATCAAAGACCGCAGCAGGGTTCAAAAAGTCCTTGAGAAAGCCATCTGGGAACTTTTGTGTGCTGACAAGTTTTGTTCTCGAAACTCACAAACACACTCGCAAGATCACAAGCAGGTACAGTAGACTTCTGAGAAAATTCCAGACCACACTGTGGCCTGACAAAAAAGCCACAGGCCTTTGAAGGTCGTAGATCTTCTAGAGAGCTTCACTACCTGTACCCTATAACCACAGGACACACTGCTTTCATGAGAACTTGCTGAAACTTCCCTGATAACAGCTTAGGTACGTGCTAGCTAACAAGGAAGTGAAATCAGAAAACTAGTCTAAAAGTAGTCACAATTTAAGTACTGACACACACTGTTTTGTTGAGCTTGGAGCAAATGCTTATGTGGTCGATCTTAGTCATCATTTTATGAAGTGATTATTGTTATCTTCACCTTGCAGATTAGAACACTGGTATGGGAAGAAATCTGTTATAAGACATACAGCTTTTAAGTGTCACGCCCAGATTCAAAACCATTCATAGCTAGATGATGCATAAAGGCAGTTCGGACCAGAACAGATACTATGGGCGATGATGGCTACCAGAAGATTAAAGTCAAGCTTAAAATTTGCAATTACATAGTAACGCTGTCATGATGCAATGCTTTATCTGTGTGTCTACAACAATACTAGTGCCTACAACCTACTGCATTGCAGGCCATTTAAAGGAACAGCAATGTGGTTACATATTATGTGCCGCACGTGCGAGCAAGACTGTGCTTCTGGCTTAAGTATTTCCTGTACCAGATTTGCTGGTCCTTTAGAGCCTTCCTCTTGCTTCTACTTAGTGAAAGATGGTGTCACTGCCCTGCAGAAGGCCGGCCGGCCGGCCTGCAGCACCACATGCATCTTGTGTTTATAATAACTCTGTGATAGCCCAGCAAGGATAAAATTGTCTGATGACACATTTCTCAGCGTAGCCCCGACATTAAGCGACACATGTCTGCATTTCGGCTTCAGCCATGCTCTTGTCCCAACAACACCTATGTATGTGCCGTTCTTCATCCTCCAAAGCCTTGTACCTCGGATGCATTTCACACTGTTCACTCAGCCTCGCCTCTCTGTGTGAAGGCCACCCTGTCTTCACAAAAGATGTACACATCCTTTTTGCAGTATCCCTGGATAGTTTATGCAGAACTTCAGGATAACTGCGTTAATCTGATTCTAATTGCAATTGTCTTTATGCTAGTCTGTCTCCTGTTGAAGACAGAATTTCTTAAGGGCAAGATTCATGTGTGTGTGGCCCATGCCCCTAGGACTGACATAAGTTTCAGTTTGGTTAACCTTAATGAATATTGCTGAATGGATGGACAAATGGCTAGATTCCCTAGGAAATCTCATGTTTTCAACTGTGGTGAACATATTAGATATAACCACAGAAAGCAAAAATTTCTACTTATTTGTTTATTTACTTACTTATTTATTCACTGTTCTCTGAGACAGGGTTTCTTTATGTAGTCCTGGTACTCACACCGTAGACGAGGTTGGCTTCAAACTCATAGCCATCCACCTGCCTCAGCCTCCCTAGTGCAGGATAGTGGTGTGGGTAGTTTCGTGTATTCTGCCTAATAAATCCTTTACAATTCTAGTGACAGTTCAGAAATGTGACTGTTTTTCAAGTAGATGTATTATGTTACACACGAGACTTTAAAAGGTCTTACGTAGTTTAGGGTGACCTTGAACCTCTGATCCTCCAACCTCTACCTCCCAAGTGTAGGAATTAGAGGTGTGCACCACCACACCGGTTTATAAAGTACTGGGAAATAACTCTAGGTTTCTGTATGCCAGTCACATACCCTACCAACAGAGCTATATCCGCAGGCCAAACTTCACATGTATAAGTTAATTATTTAAATCCCAGTTGTCATACTTTGCAGAGTCTCTGACTTCTCATACAGTTTCGAAACACTAAATACTGCATATTCAGTCAGAACCAGTTGGCCTTTGAAGTCCGTTCCCTACCCAGTGCATCCACAAAATCTACCTAGCATGCATGGAAGGGAAAGTCTTATAATGGTTGAGAATGAGATTGCATGCCTTTACTCTGAGCAGGGTACTTCTCTGTTCCATCATCTGGAAGAGCCGGGTTGTAGTAATGTCAGTGTCATGGGGTTACTGTAGTTAAACTGAGATGACCCATGGTGCATAGACTAATGTTCAGGTTGTACACAGGGTTCAGTGAGGGTTAGTGGTCTTATTAATACTTTAGGATTGGGTCCCTATGACACATAGACTTCTTAGGAAGCAGCAGAGTATAGAATGAGAGGTAAGCAGACCTACATGAGTGCTCACTGTGAAGGCCATGTTCCTACCTGGATATTTCCTGGACATTGGAGCATTTCCCCCACACAGAAAAATGGAGCATATTGAAAGTGAGGGAATTGTGCAGTTTTTCTGGACATCTAAAGCCTTGTCCTTTATTTTTCCATGTGGCATCCCGGCTCTTAGATTCCTGCTGGCGCCTTTTATAGCTTCATGCTCTCTTATTGTACAAATCTAAGTCCAGCTGTGGTGGTGTTTGAAAATAATCAAGCTGGCGTCACCAATCCCCTTCTTCCTTTTCTTTCTCCCCAAAGTTTCTTTCTTTCAAACAGTTTTAAAATTCCATTACCAAATTTCCTCTTGCCTTTTAAATATATTACACATTGTGTTACGTACTTGTGGTTGAGATAATCACATGGACCCATTTGTTTTAAATTAAATGGGTTTAGGCAACAAAACTCTCCAAGTGTCCTGGTAAAATGGTCTCTGCATGCGACATGGGCAGAGCCTCGAGCAAAATAATTAGGAACTAATTTGTCAGCATTGTAACCTGCTTAGGACTTTTGCACTCTATCTCTTTTGACTCCTACATAGAGATAAAGTTCAGGTTTCTGCAAGTTTAGCATAACTCAGTAGCAGGGGCTATGTTAAAGTTAATGGGACCCCCTTCTAAATTATAACCAGATACAAGACCCTTTCTCTGTGTCCTCGGTTGCATACTGAAAACAATGTTCTGAAACCAATTGCATGTTTGGGGCCAATTAAGCACAGAAATTATGCCTGATGTATTCTCTATTATGTCATAAAATGAAGGGAAAAGAAAATCTGCAGAGGTATATAGGACAGAAACCAAATGACAGGAGTCAATAAAGTACTCACAAAAGCCTAAGGCATGTGACCTCATCACCACTAAAGCCTGCATGGAAAACATTGTCTGTTTATACTTACATATGCATGGGCCCTTTGTATACATTCTATACATACTGTCCAGGAAATATCCAGGTAGGAACACAGTCTTGTGGTGAGCACTCAGGTAGGTATACATTGTATCCAGCTCTCTGTTAAGCACAGAGGTGTTCAGAGTCCATCCATGATGTTAATTAAAACACAGGCAGGCTATAGCAATGGAAGTCAAAGGACAGGTGGTAGGACTATATTGCTATTATGTTACTGAGTGTCTGGAAATGTGGATTTTTAAAAGTAACTTAAAATGTACTGGAAGTGATGGTGTGTGCCTTTAATCCCAGCACTCAGGAGGCAGAGGCAGGAGGATCTCTGTGAGTTCAAGACCAGCCTGGTCTACAGAGGGAGTTCTAGGACAGTCAGGGCTACAAAGAGAAACCCTGTCTTGAAGAATGAAAACAAACAAAACAAAACAAAACAAAACAAAAGCCAAAAAACAAAACAAAAACAAAAAAAACCTAACCAACCAAACCAACAAACTCAAAAACCAAACCAAAACAACAACAAACCCAAAACAGACAAACAAACAAAACCCCTCTCTATTCTCTGCACGGATTTCAGAAGCAAATCTGTATGTCAGTCGTATTTTGTAATTATGGACATCTTGGTTTGACCTGAGGGTCGTCTCCCTGCTTGTATCTCACCATCATTTCATGTACCCAAGTCAATAAAGCCAGACAGGAAAGCAGTTTCTGGGTTAGAGGAGGTTCCTCAGAAATCTATGATTTCTATAATCCGGTGATGCTTGTGTTAGTAATGGGAGGCAAGGTGAGTGTGCTGGCTTTGAGAGAAGTCAGGAGTTTGAGGGCTCGGCGTCATCAAGCGCTGACGCTCCTCTGAATAACTAAATAACTCGAGCCTTTTCCAAATAAGCTTGTCCTCGACTTGGAAGTAAAGTCAAGAGGATAGATCCTGAGCATTAAATGTGTGTGGAGTTAAAAAAAACCAAAAACAAACAAACAAACAAACAAACAAAAACAAAATCACAAGCATTGTACCAAAAGCCAAATGTTCAGCTGGGGAAAATGTATTTTCAATGTCAACGGCGAAGCTTTTCAATACTCTTAAATAGTATGTGTTCATCAGGAAAAAAAAAAAGTTAAATTACTTTATAGGTGAATAACCTTAAGGTCAAACCATGTCAGTCAATCCACCGTTTTTCAGTAAATATGGCTATCACAATGATAAAAAAAAAAATTGTGCAAAATAATTTGTTGGTAAAGCTTGTGTATAAACAATGACTTAAAAGTGCAAACTGGTTCAATTGCTACAGAGCAGAACTTGACAATTTCAAATGTTCTCCATATGTGTTTACTCTTTAACTCATTAATCTTCCTTTTGGGCCTCTACATTACAGAAATACAGACAAAGATTTTTTTTTTGTAAAAAAATAAAAAATAAAATAAAGTGCATCATTAGGATAATTCGGAGCAGTATAAGTTGTAATGGCCAAAGACTGGAAGCAGTTCAAGCAGGAGTCTGCTTGAACAAACGTAGATGCATCTACTTGTGAAGCACTGCAAGGCCATAAGAAGTGACACTATGGGAGCAGACGAGATGGCTCAGTGGATAAAGGTGCTTGCTGCTAACCCTGACAGTCTGAGTTCAGTCCTTGGGAAATACATATCAGAAGACGAGAACTGATTTCCACAGTTTCTCTCTCTCTCTCTCTCTCTCTCTCTCTCTCTCTCTCTCTCTCTCTTTCTCCCCCTCCCCTTCTGCCTTTCACACATATGAGCACACAAAATAAACAATTTTTTAAAAGTGAGAGTAACAAAATTATGCCCATATTTTTTACTAATATAAAATAAAAAGGTATTATTTCCTTTCTCTTTTATTTCTTTTACTTATTCACTTTACATCCCACTCACTGCTACCCTCCCAGTCACCCCTTCTGACAATCCTTCCCCTATTCCCCCCTCCCCTTCTCCTCTGAGCCAGTACCCCGCATCCCCCCCCTCCCGTATTCCCCCAACCCTGGAACTTCCAGTCTCTTGAGGCTAGGCACTTCCTCTCCCACTGACTGCCAGAAAGAGCAGCCCAGGTAGAAGAACATGGCCCACAAATAGGCAACGGCTGGGGGATAGCCTCTTCTTTAGTTATTCAGGATCCACATGAAGACCAAGCTGCACATCTGCTACATATTATCGAGGAGGCCAAGGTTGGTGGTTCAGGCTCTGAGAGCCTGCAGGCAAAGGGGATAGGCCAGAGACTTTTTGAATGGGCAACCCGATAACTGGCCCAACTTGAGACCCATCCCGTGGGCAAGCACCAGTCCTTGACACTATTACTGATCTTCTGTTATGCTTGCAGACAGGAGTCTAGAATGGCTGGCCTCTGAGAGGCTCCACCCAGCAGCTGATTCAGATAGATACAGGCACCCACAGGCAAACAATGGATGGAGCTTGGGGGCTCTTAGGAAGAATAGGGAGAAGGATAGCAGGCCCCTAAGGGGATAGGAACTCCACAGGAAGACCAACAGAGTCAACTAACCTTGACCCTTGGGGCTCTCAGAGTCTGAACCACCAACCAAGGAAAGTAACTTATAGACAATGAAAAATTAGAGAACAATTCCCAGTTCACAACACTACCTTTGCCTTAACACAAAAGCCAAACAAAGTTCTCACAAGAAAATAAAACTACCAACCACTAGATCTTGTGAATATAAACATGTAGCTTCTCAAAAGATACTAAAAAATATACATAGAAAATGTGCAATGCAACAAACTAGGATTTACTTCAGTGATGCCAGGCTTGCTTAACAGCTGAAAATGAATTAATGTAATGTACCACATGCATAGAATGAAACAAGTGAACAAATACAAAAGAAACTACGCAATTATTTCAATAGACACAGGAAAGAGTTTGATACGATCCGACAGACCCTGAGATGGAACACTCAATAACTGGACTTGACAACTAAGGTCTTGAGACTAAAGCCTTTCATCCTGGCACTTGGGAGGCAAAGGCAGGCAGTTCTCTGTGAGTTTGGTGCCAGCCAGGGCTACTTCATGAAATCCTGTTGAAGAAGTCGAAATAGAAGAGGAGGGGGAGGGGAGAAGGAGGGAGGGAAAAAAAGCAGTAGCTCAAGGAACTAGAGATAGAAAGGAAGTCCATCTGATGAAGAACACCTATGGAACACGTATACCCATCTTCATTCTGATTACAGAAGAGTGAGCAGTACCTTTGATGTTCAGGAGAAACAGGGATATCTACTTGTGACTTTTACTCAAGATTTTACTAAAGATTCTGACCAAAACAGACAAGAAAAAGATGTAAAAGACATCCCATCCAAACTGGAAAGACTGGAGTCCAACTATTTTGATCCACAGAACGAGCCCATCAAAATGGAATGACAAAGCTCCTTAATGACTGCTTCTAAGGAGAGCCATAGAGGCTAGGTTCCTACAGCTACAACTTGCATTGTAAATTGGGTGCCGCTGCTCTGAACTGAAGTATGTATTCTACATACTTCTAAAGAGAGACTTCATTTAAGACAAAGGGCTGGAGAGATGGCATATCACTTAAAACTGTTCACTGCTCTTCCAGAGAGCAAGAGTTAGGCTCTCGGCACCCACCCAAAGTGGCTCAGGACTCTCTGTAGCTCTAGCTCTGAAGAGAACTGGTGCCCTCTACTAGCCTCCATGGGGACTGAAAGACTAAATGTCTAAAATTAGCAGCTTCATCCTAGTGTGGTGGTGAATGCCTTTAATTCCAACACTTAGGAGGCAGAGGTAGATCTCTGTGAGTTCAAGTCTAGCCTGGTCTGGTCTACAGAGTGAGTTTTCCAGGCTAGCCAGTTACATGTTGAGACCCTGTCTTAACTCCCACCCACAAAGAACCCCTCTAAAACTAAAACTACCAGTTGCCTGGATATGCGTCTTCATGTGTCTGTTCACACTTGTGAAATGTACGATACCAAGGATCAATAGTAAGGTGAACTATGGTGGGCGACAATGGACATCACTATTAGGTTTGCCAATGTTTGACTCTGGCAGGGATCTTGGTAAGGAGATGCTGTGCATGTGTGGGGATTGAGGATGCATTCAAAATCCCTCTATATCTCCATCAGTGGTTTTTTTTGGGTTTTTTTTTCAAACTTAAAAACTGTTCTTAAAAATAATATCTCTTAAAAATATTTAAAAATTAAAAATAAGGCCAGTAAGACAGCTCAATAGTTAAGAGCACTGGATGCTCTTATAGAGGACCCAGGTTTGCTTTATACTACCCACATGGCAGCTCACAGATTTCTGTCTTTCCAGTTCTAGGGAATCTGGAATCCCTTTCAAGCCTCTTTGAGCACTAATCATGCACATGGCAAACAGACATACTTACAGGCAAAACACCCAAATAAATAGAATAAGATATATACTTAAAATAAATGAAAAATAAATGAAATGAATGACTCTGACTATGCAACAAATGTGGCAACCTGACTACATGACTGAATGACAGTATACACAAGTCTTTCAGTGAACATTCTAAGAAAAAAAATGTACCCAGAGAGATAAAAGAATTGCAAAAGTGCTTTCAAATATTGACCTGTTTTCATTAATCACATCAGCGATATGCAATTCTGTTATTCTGAGACTTTTGTCTGTGCCTTTGCTATGGGATGAAATGAAAATAATCGCATCGTGCCTCTGAAAAGCAAGACTGTATTCACTTGAAGTAATTGTGATAGTTTCATGGGACTGTGCTCTGGAATACTGAATTTGAATCTGAAGCGAGCTAGGGATTTACAGTGCATTTTATCTGTAAGAAATAAGCCTGTTTCCACTGTCCTTTGGAAAGACCTAGAAGTAATAACCAGCCAAATAGCAACCACTCTTATTTCTCAGAGGGAGGTCTCTAAGTATCATTTCCACTTTAAAAGGCTGATTCTGCATCTTATCCGGAAATGTAAAAGCAAGCCCACCATTTAGCCTTACCAAAAACAATAAAATTATCCCAGTGCAGGATTGAATTTTGTCTTTCTTCAAACGTGTTCAAGATCTCATCCCCGGTGCCTATAAATATGACCTTCTTTGGAGGTAGATGCTGCTGTACGTAGTGAACACTAACCCTATAACCATTGAAGGAGTCTCTATACTAGGCTCAAAGGGAGAGACCATCACATGGGGAAGACTGCAGTGATCCATGAACTACCTGAGGAAATCGGGGTAGTGAGGAGAGTGGCGTGGATAAGGCTTTTTCTCATCCTTCCATCCCTCCATCTCCACCAGCCTTCTAACTGTAGAAATCTTGCCAGAACTAACTATCACCCATTGCTGCTACTTTGAGTCACTCAAATATGAATTTGTGTTAATCCACTACAGTGTTCCTAGGAAGTCAACACAGGAATGTTGAGTCAGAAAGACTCAAGTGTCAACTGTAAGCTACTGTCACTAGCTGAGTGTAGGGCAATCTGAAAATCAGCATACAATAATAAAATGAGGCACCTCTAATAAAATGAGGCAAATTTTTGAGGTCATAAAATCAAATTTAATTAAATAACTGAGGAGGAGGAGCATGATTTGATCATATGTATGAAAACGAATCAAGGATTCATCCACCTTTTCCATGTAAATTATGTCACTGGGAAGCCATGAAGTAGGTGAGGGAAAATTCCCCTTTAGAGATGCACTTCTGCTATAAATGATAGGATGCTGCCATCTCACATCCTGTGATGAATTAATGAATCCAGATAACAATAACCCAGGGGATATTTAAATAACAATGAAAGAGGGTGGATCACACACCTTCTAAAGGAAGCACAAACCACTTTGTGTGTTGAGGACATCCAACCAAGATGATCCAATCTAGATTCAACCAACTACGCTCAGAAAATGCAAAAGACAAAATAAATTATTAGAGACAGTGTGGGGAAGGCATCAGAAAGTAGCACAAATTCCGTAAGAGAAATGATTTGATTTATTAAATGATTGTAAGAGGGGGAAAGCAAGATAGTCAGGGAACCCCTGGATTAAGAATTGAGAGTCAACACCTGCTGTAGCATACTCTAAAAATCTATTAGAATCTTGGTTCCAATGAACAAACTAAAGGAAAAAATTCATATACTATTAAAAATATTTAAGTAAATTGACTAGACATAAAGAAATTATTACTTTTTAGATGTGACAATTTTTCTTTTTAAAAAATAAATCGCTATCTTTTAGAGCTTTTTAGAGATATGTGTCAAAATATTTACTGATCCAAAGATACAAACAAGGTCTTGATTTGTTTTAAAAATCACTTTCAACCAGATGGGAGGAAATGAAGGGATAGATAAAATTTGATTGATCATGTCTTTGTAATTATTGATGCTAAGCATATAAATGTTTGTTATATTTTCTTTTTACTTTGAATTTTTTAAACATTTTTTTCTTTTGAGACAGGGTTTCTCTATGTAGTCCTGGCTGTCCTGAAATTCTCTCCATAGGCCAGGCTAGCCTCAAACTTCTGCCTCCTGAGTGCTGGGATTAAAGGTATATGCCATTGCTGCCTGTTGAAATATTTTCATATAAGAAAGTTATAAAGGAAAAAAAAAGTTAATGGGAAGATCCTCTGACTGCTGGGAGTTTGTCGTTCAGAATATCAGTGGCCACAGCTGAAACACCCAGCAGACAGGGAAGCAGGGAGGCCTGCCCCAACTTTGACGATGGCAAAGTGTAAGTGAAGGCTGAAAGCCATGTTACAAATACAGAGTGCTGAGTGGTTGACAACTGTCATCGATGGGCAGTTCTCTTTTCCTTTCTGAGTTTAGACACAGAGCCACATCGGCGCTTTGAACTTGTGAATTTATTGCCATGTCCCTGGGACTTTAAACACAAAGATAGACACAGATACCTGGCTGTCAGTCCATCAGCCTAATAAGTAGCTCACCCATCTTGATAACCAGGGCTACTTCCATTTCAAGAAAATATTTATGGAATATTTTCCTGCTTACAGGATGGAAAAAAAAAATCTAGCATTTGTATTCAACTCTTTCTTCCAGACCTTGTTTAAAACCAGCATATTCAAAACATGACATGAATTGTTTCCATTGGGAAAGGGCCAGAAAATAAGATATTTCATTGCAGGAGGGTTGTGGCCTATAACATACAGTTGCTATTACTAGAAAAATACCTTCAACATAATAAATCACTAGCAGAGTAAATACCTATGAAGTGAACATTCATGACTTCCAAAATGATAATTATGATTGATTTACACACAGCACAGGCAAATCAATAGACCTCTTCTTGCTAATGTTGCCTGTGGGGCTTCTGGCCACATTCTTTTTTTGTTTTGTTTTGTTTTATTTTTTTGTTTTTGTTTTTTGAGACAGGGTTTCTCTGTGTTGCCCTGGCTGTCCTGGAACTCACTCTGTAGACCAGGCTGACCTCAAACTCAGAAATCCACCTGCCTCTGCCTCCCAAGTACTGGGATTAAAGGTGTGTGCCACCACGCCTGGCTCTGGCCACATTCTTAACTGAAAGTTAGAATAATTAGTAACAATCACAATTATATTTGGGATGTCTATGTCCCTTCTGCAGCAACTCTTAATCTCTACAAGCTCATGCACAGTGTGATTACCTGCATTGCAAAGAGAATAAAACAGTTTTACTCAAAACACAGTAAGTTAAGAATGTCCAGAGGAATGCCTGCTCTGCTAGGTCACTTTAAAAAGTTCATTCTTATATATCATTTTAAAAAAGATATATCTTATTTTCAATATGTATAAATGTGTTTCTTTGTGTGAGTTTGTGTAAGTGAATGCAAGTGACCATAGAGTCTGCAATGAAATGTCAGAGCCCTGGAATTGGAGAATAGGAGGTTGTATGCCCCTTGATGTGGCTTCTGGGACCAACTTGGAACCTCTGGAAGAGCAGTAATTGCTTTAAACTGTTGAGCCATTCCTCCAGCTTTTATATAACATTTGTAACCTGAAACTTCAAAATGTGTTTAAATACAAGCCTTTACAGAAGGATGCTGTTGGGGAAAGGTGGTAAAATACTTGCTTCAGGACAAAAGGAAACAACCAAAAACAAACCAACCAAACAAATTGAAACACATACACACATCGTCTCATGCACACACACACACACACACACACACACACACACATGCACACACACATACACACATTCATACATTCATATACATACAGACATATGCACACTTACATACCACACACATACATATATACACATTGACATACACACACATATATATACATTCACATACATACATACTCTCACGCACTACTAGAAAAGAAAGTATTGATAAATTATACTTGATCAAAATATAATGTTTCTGCTCTTTAATGATGTCCAGAAAATGAAGATATTTCACAGACTGAAAAAAAAATCTTTGCAAAAGACAATTTATACACATACAGAAACATATACACACATACACCTTGCATTTCAATATTGAAGAAAAGAAATTGTAAGGTTAAAGATCTAAACAGGAACTTTATCAGAGAGGACATGCCCATAGCAAGGGGCAAACTAAGAAATACTTCAAGTCATTTGTCAGAGAGTAGTGCACATTTTAAGCACAGACTGATAAAATAGATAAAATTAAATTAAAAGGTCTAGTAATACAAATTTTTGGCAAGGATACTGAGTAACTTGACGTATTGTCCTTTGAAGGTAGAAATGTAAGACTTTTTTTTTTTTTTTTAAAGAAGTCATTTCTTAGAAACTTCCATTGATTGTATGACTTTTGTACATTTTATCAGGTTTCCATAGTAAACACTGGAGGAAAATGTAATTCTAACAGGTGGAAGAGAAAGCAAACCATTTTATCAAACATCACAATGCTCTGTTCTTCGTAGGCATCTCTTCAGGAGAAAGCTAACAGGAACCTAATTTGCTTAGGTATCATGAGAGATAACTGGCAAAGAAGAGACGCCTACCTCAGACTTACTCCCATTGCCCTGCATAATCGAAGGGGTAGAGAAGTCCATGATGCATAGGCATAGAGTCTGCAAAGGATGGAGACATCGTCAAAGGCCTGGGGGGGGGGGGGTTGGTGCTTCCTCCTTGCCTTCTCCTTCCCACATTATTAGATGTCTACACAGTTCTTTTTTTTCCCAGTGCACTATGTTCAGCTATCAAGAAAAAAATTACAAGACGTGCCAGAAGGCAAAATAAACCATTTGAGGAAAAAGAGCAGGCATCCGAAATCAGATGTGGCAGGCATGTTGGAATTGCCAGGCTGCGGATTTAAAACAGCTAGGAATGACACGCCAAGGGTCTTAATGGATCAAGTAGGGAACATGCAGAAACAGATGAATAGTGTAAACAGAGAGATGGAAATCCTCAAAAATGAACCAGAGAGAAATGATAGTGATCAAAAACACTGCAGCAGAAACGAAGAATGACTTTGATGGGTTTATTAGTAACAGGGCATGACTGGAGAAAGAAGCCCTGGGTTTAAGGCTATCTCAGTAGAAATCTCCAGAACTTAAAAAACAAAGAGAATAAAAAGATGTTGGGGGAAAAAAAAGGACAGGGTATCCAAGGACAACTATAAGAGGCATAAACGTTATAGGGATACCAGGAGGAGAATAAAGAAAGAAGGGAGGAAATGCTCAAAACAATAATGATTCAGATTTTTATAAAACTAAACGTCAGACTTTAATTCAAACAGAACCTGAGTGTTCAGAGAGCATCCAACAAGGTCAACGCCAACAGCTGCATCTTTTCAACCTATAGAAAATCAGTGAACACGGAAAAAAAAAAAAAAAAAAAAAAACCCAAAACCTTATGGAAGAAGACAAAGTGGGAAAATGCCCTTCGTAGAGCAAAACAAAGATGAGCATTATATCTGGTTTATCTATCCTCAGCAACCAGGAGGGAAAGAAGAGGGCCCAGTAAAATAATTTGGAGAGGGATGAAATGAAAAGCATGCCTATGAATCCAGACCCTGTGAACCTGCTCTTCAGACGTGAGGGGAGAGGACTATAAACAGGCTCAGTGGGGAGGAGCTCTGGCTGCTCTTCTCAAGGGCCCAGGTTCAGTTCCCAGCACCCACATGGAGGCGAACAACCACCCGTAATGCCATCTTATGGCTTCTGTGGGAACTGCATGTACACGGTGCATATACATACATGCAGGCAAAACACTCATAGACATACAATTAAAATAAATAACGTTTTAAAATGTATTTTACATCTCTAATCCCAGCACTCAAGCGTCTGTGGCCAGAAGGTCATAAGTTCATGGCCAAACCTGGGCTACCAAGCTATATTCTCTTCCAAACAAATATTTGTGGAGATTTCAAATGGACATATTCAGGTAGTATAAAATCACCAGGAATATTCTTGAACTCAATAACACTTCAATCAATTGGACTGAACACCTATAAAAAAAACTTTTTCCATTCAGAACAGAAAAATTATGCTCTCAAGCTTGCTTGAACTAGTTACTGTAGGAAACCACATTGTAGGCCATAAAACACACCTTAAATTATTTTTTAATATTTTATCACATATATTTGTATAATTATTTATCGTGTGTGTGTGTGTGTGTGTGTGCGTGTGTGTGTGTGTGTGTATTTAGGTGCACATGTATCATGCTATAGAGAGAGAGGTCAGAGAACAACTTGATTGAGTTAGTTCTTTTCTCTACAATGTGGGGTACAGAGATTAATTCAGATATTTAGGCTTGGGATCAAGTACCTTTTATCCACTGAGTCTAACAGTCTTGCTGGCCTAACCCATCTTGCTGGCTCTCAGATCACAATGGAAATCAACTTGAACTAGAAACTAGAAACCTCCTCAAACATGAGAAGTGCACATAAATTTGTAAATAATATGGGTCAAAGAAGAAATCTCAAAAGAGATTTAAAACAAAACAAAACATGTTACCCTTAATGAAAACATAGTACAGCAAAATGTAACAAGAAAAGTAAACAAATGGATTTTTAAAGCATGGGCCAAAGATCTTGATGGGTGCTCACCACAGTCCATATATCAATAACAAGTAAACATAAAAAGATGTTCTACATCACTTGCTATTAGGGAGATGCAAGTTTTAAAATGATGCCATTATACACACATTAACTTGACCAAATCTGCAACACGGAGAATGCCAAACACTTCCGAGGACGTAGAATGATGGGCACCTTCCTGCAGTTCCCATGGCCTTGCAAAAGCACTACAGCCACTTTGGGAGACAGTTGGATGGGTTTTAATGAAAGTAAACACACGCTTACCATATGTTTAACCAGTGTGTTCTCTGCTATTTATCCTAAGGAGTTGAAATGTTACATTTTCAAAGAACCTGTATCCAGATGATTGGAGAAGCTCTGTTGATCATTGCACCCTAGAAGCACATAAGATGTTTTTCAGTGGCTTGATAGACAAACTAACCATGGACTGTCCAGATAAAGGAATGTTATCCCATGCTATAAAGACAAGAAGGTCGTAAAAAGATAGAGGAATACCCATACCCCAGAATCTTAAAATGTTCCTTACTGAAGGAAGAGAGCCCATCTAAAGGCTACTGTATTAGTGCAACTCTGTGACATTTTTTAAAATGGAGGTGTATGAAAATGGTAGAGAGATCTTGAGTTGAGGGCCAGGGAGTTAAACAGGCAGAACTTAGGGGACAATGAGAACATTCTATACCAGCTGTAATGATGGCTGTCTGTGAAGATGTATTTATTATTCAAATGCATATACTCTGCAATGAGGGACATGAGCCCCAGGTCATTCATGAACTTTGTATGATTATGATGTGTCATTGTGGGTTCGGGTGTGCCACTCTGATGGAGAACAGTGGTGGTAAATCCTGTGCATGTGTGGGGGCGGGTGTGTATGGACACTCTGCATTTTCCTCTATGGATTTTATGAACCTAAAACGTGTACACATCTAGCTATTTTGTGGACACACATGTTTTGTAAGATTTTTTTTTTCAGTCAAATTTCAATGGACTCTGGCTTTACAACTTTGTCCTCCACGTCTTCCATTTGTTGTGAATTTTTTGGTTTTTGTTTGTTTGTTCGTTTGTTTTTGGTTTTGTTGTTTTTGTTTTTATTAGATCTTCTTTGAACCAGCTCTGTGAAAGGTCAAAAAAGAAGAGAAGCAAGCTGTTGTTGCAAGAAAACGTGAGCTTTAGAAGATATCTACCATGCTAAGGGCATCGTCTAATAAAACACAATGCTGTTTTTAAAAATTAATTTTGTAAAATCAGTTGATCACAAGATGGAGGTGGGTTTTTCTTGGTGACCACATAGGTGTGGTACTAGATATTGAACCCAGCTCCTTGCACATGGTAGGCAAGAACTCTACAATAGTTTCATCCCCTGCAGAGAAAGTTCTTCATTTGTTACTCTGAGAGGAAGGAAGGCTGGAACAAGCTGGCCTTCTCAAATAAGTTAGCCACTAGAGTTCTGTCACATTGGTAATGGGAGCATTATAGCACCTCTCGCTATAACTTCTGAATGAGCAAACTTCTGTAGGCTCACTAACAACCAGTCTCACGTATGGAACTAAAAGGAAAAAAAAAATGGTTTTCATTGTGCTGTTACAAATGGCTATGATGGGGGGCCGAATATGTGGCAAGTATTATGCTGTGGCTTTCCATGTGTGGTCTCTGCTCACCATGTCTTGGCAAAGTGAGCATTAATCCTGTTCTCCAGATGGGAAAACCAAAGTTCAATAATGCTCCCAAATATTCAGTAATGGAGTGTATTCCGAACCAAGACTAATGTGATGTCACAGTTCCTTTCTTTTATTTTTTTCCAAGTATAATATAATTACATCATTTCCTCTTACCTTTCCTTTCTCTAAATTTTCTCATATACCCTCCTCGCTTTCTCTCTCTCAAATTTATGGCATCTGTTTCAATTAATTAATGTTTTACACACACACACACACACACACACACACACTCCTAAAGTCAAGACAACCTACTCAGTCTGTATAGTATTACTTGTATGTTTCCAAGGCTAACCGTCTGGTATTGGATAGCCAATTGGTGTTCTCTTCCATGGGGAAGATTGCTTCTCCCATTTTTAGCATTCTTTAGCTGTCTGTAGGGTTTTAAAAATTATTATCAATTAATCTATTTATCTTTATTGATTGAGGCTCCCTGGGGTTTTCTCTTCCCCATCCACATGAGCATGCCCACTGCTATCCTCGCTCAGCTCGGGTTTTAGGTAGTCATCCTGGTGAGCGTAGCTCTTGATATTCCTCGGAGACACAATCTCACAACCAACCAACTCCCTCTTACCATCTGTCCACCTCCTCTTCTGCAACGTTCTCTGAGCCTTGGGTGTGGGAGTGTCTTGTAGACGTATCGATTTGGACGAGGCTCCGCAACTCTGCATTTTGATTGGCTTTCGGTTTTCTGTAATGGTCTCTGCCCCTTTCAAAGAGAAGTTCCCTTGGTGAGGAGTGAGGACTATGAGTAGAAGAACAAATGTTTAGTTGTAGTTAGAGACTATGCTGGTGCACCAAAGCATGGTCGTAGATCCTCTTCCACGATCTACGACTTCCCTGGTAGCTGGTTAGGTTTTCTGTGCCAGGCATGGTTTCCCTCTTGTGGAGAGGATCTGAAGACAGCTGTTGATGACCACCAAGGTATGTGTGCCACTACAGTACACACAGGGTTATCAAACCATGTAGGTGGTTGCTGTGGTTCACAAGTGTCATAGCTAGGTAGCTTTCCTCGTTTGGAAGCTTGCATGGCAGTTTTGTTTTGTTTTGTTTTGTTCCATGAAAGCTAGTTTTCTGAAAGGCTTCTTTCAGGCCAGGTCCAGTACAGGGTCCTCTAGACCCTGCGTCTGAAGTACATGGTGTCTTCAGCAATAAGGATTTACCTTCCATCTTTAGGGAGTTGGGGAGGTGACCAAGGGCAATAACAATAGATTGTAATGTTTTGGGAGTGTCTTAGGCAACCATGACTAACAACTCAAAGGACAGCATCCCATGCCCAGAGCTGGGGTTTATTTGTTAAATAGTCTTTGGCACTTAGAAGGAACATTGTCAGTTCAGATGAGAAAATTCCATTTAAATTCTATATGTGTACTTATATACTGGTTTATGTGTATTATAGGTATTTTAAGGCAGATAGTTAGTAGTATGATTCCTTATGGCTTTTTAAAAGATATCCTTACTATTATATTACTCTCCTCCATACTTCTTTGTTTTTGAGATAGGACATAATGTATCCTTGGCTGGTCTCAAACTTACTATGTAGCCAAGGGTGGCCTTGAACCTTTGTTCCTCTTGCCTATACCTCCCGAGAGGTAGGGTGACTGGTCTTCACCATCACACCCAGCTTATGTGGCTCTGAAGATTGCCAGCAGGGCCTATTGCATGCTTTGTCAGCACTCTACCACCCGAGAGCCACACCTCAGCTCCTGTGTCACACAATCTTGACTTTGTGTCCCCGACAGGACTTTTACAAGTCCTTCTTGATCCTCACGTGGTACAACACTGCCACTGGAAAAGAATGCAGGACCGTAGCTGGATATTGGTCTGGAGTAGAAGCAAAAGACTCTGATTGCATTTAGAGATCCCAGAGAGGAGGAGGAAGTGAATTGCCTAACAGCCAGGAGGGAGCACTGGGAGCAGCTGGAGGGAGCACTGGGAGCAGCTGGAGAAGTATGTAAAGACCCCAGATGAACTGTTTCTTCCCACCACACAGAGGAGGGGCACGAGGAGGAACACTTTGACGTCTCACGCGCCAGAGCCCCAGACTCTTTAATAGCTTGAAATAAATGTGCAGACTCATTTCCCAGCCTTCTCCACCTGGCCATGCTGTTTATTTCCCTGCATTTTTGAACACGCCGTTTGTTTCTAATTTGTATAACTATGTGAACCTTGTGGGGTTTGGCTGAGGCAAGGCGCTTCCATGCAATTAAGTCCATCTTAATAAAGTCCTGTGATATGCCCCACACTAAACACAAAATACCTTAAACCCACCTGCTGCTGCTGAAGACGGTAATTCTGCACTACCCCTCGCCCCCTTTATGATTCTTCTTTGTCAGGAAGAAAGATGCTAAAGACATTTTTTTCTCATCTTTAAATTTCAATTAAATTTCCCTACTATGGTGGAAGGGAAATATCACATTCTGACATTTCTACATGCAGGACACGGGCAGGTGAGAGATCCATGATGGCTGAGGACACAGGTGCTTATGACACAATTATTTTTGGGTGCTTATGACACAATTTGATGACGCAGGCAAAATGGAATATCATGCGTGTGACATACTTCATGGAAAAATTGCTAAGGGTGTGTGCATGTGTGTTAATGTGTGTGCGTAAACATAGTCTTTTAGGAGATCCCTTTCTGACAGTCCTTAACATGATTCTGCCTCCCAGAGACTGTGGGCTCCACACTCAGTGAGAGCCTGAGATCTGAGCATAGAGTGCTCCTGCATGCTGACGATTATATGGTCTCCTTGAGGTGGGACTGTAGAGGACTCAAGGGAAGAAAATAGCTTTTCCTTCTGGCTAAAGGGATGAGAAGAGTCACCCCATCACATCAAAGGTGCCATGTTCATCTGCCAGCAGTGGGGCCATGGCCATCCATCTGCAGTGTCACCAGCTCGGCAGCCCAGCCAGCCACATCTGGAAAAGTTGAGTGAGCTGCAGAGTTGACACACATTAAGGAATGTGTCCAACACAGCATACTGACACCAGGCTCACACAGCTTTCCTCATCCTATGTGTGTCAAGCCCAGGAAGTCGTTTGGAAGTTAACACTTTGAGGGTTAGTCGGACAATGAAGAGACTCAGTATGTAACAATTCTTCAAAAGGAAAGACGAGACAGGTCCCACAGGTTCAACAGCACCCATGGTGCTTCTCCAGATCCAGGAGAAGCCAAGAAGGGCCCAGTATGTGCACCCCAAAGAAAATTGAAGCTTTTAGGGTGGTGGTAGTGCATACCATTAATCCTGGTACTCAGGTGACAGAGACAGGCAGATTTCTGAGTTTGAGGTCAGCCTGGTCTACAGAGCGCCTTCCGGGATAGCCAGGACTACACAGAAAAACCTTGCCTCAAAAACAAACAAACAGCAGCAGCAACAAGAACAACAACAAAACACCCTGAAAAACCTAACCCTTACACCCCCAAAAGAAGCTTTAGTTTCTCTTCCCATCAGAGACTGGCATATTCCTATTTTGTCTGCATGTGTAATTCTAACTATGTGCAGCTTCAATGCCCACACGCTTGTGCTGGAGAGATGTCAGGACCTTCCCCAACTGTCCTAATGGTTTCAGATTCAACTTCTCAACTCCTAACAGGCCCTGTGTCTTCAGATTTCCCATTTATTTGTCTTGGTAGCTTTGATGGTCTTGAGGATGGTGCTACATGGAAGATACCTCATGTTCTAATTGAGCATCAGATATGACTGCCTGGTGCAAGGAACAGAGGTACAAAAGTTGTCAGGGTTAGCTTTGTCTTTTTACCTTTTTCTTTTTTCGTTCTTCCTCTTCCTTCCTTCCTTCCTTCCTTCCTTCCTTCCTTCCTTCCTCCCTCCCTCCCTTCCTCCTCTTCCTCCTCTTCCTCCTCCTCTTCCTCCTCCT